>NW_007729308.1:7410-11544 GCF_000696425.1 Galeopterus variegatus
AGATGTTTTTCTTCAGTTAATGTCAGTGTCATCACTCAGTCTATTGACAAATACTTCTTGAGCACGTCCTATATTCAAAATTTCTTCTGAGAATTGAGAATACAGTGCTGAAAGAGATTGACAGTCTTTGCTTATGTTCCTTGCATCCTATTCAGGAAGCCATATAACATATAAATAAACAAATAAATAATTAAAACAATTCCACCTCCCAAGAGTGTTAGAAATAAGATAAAATAGTGTAATGTCTGGTCCAGAGTTCTGAGAGGCGTATGTGTGAAGGATGGAGAAAATGGGCAGGTAAGACATGTCTGAAGAGCTTGGCCTTGACTTGAAACCCAAATGATAAACAGTCATATATGATTTTATAGGAAAGGGATTCCAAGGAGGTAGCAAAGGTAGCATGTGTAGACCTCTGTAATAGGAAAGGCCTTGTGATCTGGTAACATCAGTACAAAGCCAGTGGTATGGGAGTGCTGAAAATAGGGAGAGTGGGCAGGGGCCTCCCAGAGAGGTGACCGGGCATCAAACCAGGCAGGATCTTTCAGGCCATGATAAGAAGCTGGGATATCAGGTTAAGAGCAATTGGAGGATATCAGACAGGGGTATGATGATTTACAGTTCAGAAAAATAATTCTGGTCCTTCAAGAGAACCTGGATTGGACAAAGTCAGTGGTGGAAGAGGACCATGTTAGCAGGCTAGGACAGTAGTTCAGTTGACAGACTACACTGGCAGGGGCTCAGACTGCAGGTGTGAAAGTGAGAAAGTGCTCTTCGAGGCAGGAGATTTTGAAGGGAGAGATGACAGGATTAGGGGAGGCCGTGAAGGCGAGAGTGAGTGAAAGGGAAAACTACAGAATCCCTCCCAGGTTTTCTCTTAAGCCATTGGGTGAACAGCCATGACTTTTACTGAAAAGGAGAATGCTGAAGGGGATTGGGAGGAAAAGCAGTAGAAGGAAAAATCATTATCTCCATTTTGTGTAAACCTAGTGCAAACCCCAGTGAAGAAGCTAAGTTGGAAGTTGGATATAAGAATTTGATGGTGATGGAACAGGGCTCCGTAATTGAAGTATGCTTGGGAAAGAGAATATGAATGCTACTTAAGGTCACGGGACAAAAGAGGCAACCTCAGGAGCGTGTGCAAATACAGAGACCACGGGTGAGGGAAGAGCCCTGGAGCATTTCTATATTCAGTGGGCTGAGAAAGTAGAAAAAAGAGCAACGTAAGACATGTGAACACATTACCAGTGACTGTGACTGAAGTGTCAGGAAAACTTAGAGATGAAAATTTTATGAAAGAGAAAGTGCCAAGTGCTGCTGAGATCTAACATAAATGAGGACAGAAAATTGACTGTCAGCTTTGGCAAGCTTTACAGTTTCAGTCCCTGTGGAGTGGTGGCAGAGGAAGCCTGGCGGAGTAGCTTGAAAAGAAACTGGGAGATGAGGAAGTAAGGCCAGGATGACAGAAAACTTTTTGGAGAAGTTGAGCTATGAGGGAAGGGAGATCCCAGTGCAAAGGTGGAAGGGAATAGTACCCAAGATGTAGGCCCCAAGTTTGGCCTTGGAACATGCCTGTTCTTCCATCTCCACAGGAAATGGAGGGGGGGGGTGAGAATATGGGTCCAGATTGGTTGAAGTGGTGGTTGGAAGATAAAATAGTTTTTGACTGAGTTTAATTATTTTATTCCTGTGCTAAGAGTCAAGTTGGGGAGGAGTCATTGAAGATTTGAGAAGATATGAGAGTCATCCCAGAGAGCAGAAAAGTTAATTGACTAGACAAATGTAGTCACCTTGTCTACTAGTGTTGAGGGACCATTGGACACCAGTGGTGATCAATTTGAAATGAGTCTATCTAGCTAGATTATAAACTTTTTCTCTAGCGGTGTTCTACTGTTTGAGTATAGGCAACACCTTGCAGATGGTGGGGCTTCTGAAACATTGATATTTTTTCACAAGTATTTTGGCAATGGTATATTTTCAAGATTATGGCAGTACTGATTTACATTCCCACCAGCAGTGTCATAAAATATATTAATTATGGCATGATTTTATTTTTGTTACATTTCATTTCTAAAAACTGGATAAAGTAATTGAAATGAAAGCATTGTGCTTGTTCTTGGATTGTTCCATTAAATGCAAAGTTAGGAAACAGAAAAGTAGGTACATTTATTGAATCTATATGATTAATCTTTTAACCCTAGGCCCCCAGGTTAAGGAATGTTATTTTTTAACATGTTTTAATTAGAATGATTTTATGAGATCACTGAGTATAAATGTTCCTATTAGAATACCTAGGACTTTATGTTATTTTTCACTTGGGGTGATATTTTTTCATTAAGAAATAAATAGTCCAGTATAAGATTGGAAATTATGTTAATTCCCAGAATAAGATTTTAGGTTGGATATATTTCTCCAAATAATTATCGATAAATGTGAACGATGGACAATGACTCTATTCATATAACATAATTAATTTCATGTAATTCTTGATTTTTATCTATTCACTCATATATCCAGTCCTGTTTCTATCTGTTTAGTAGGATCAAAACAGAGAGAAAAAATCATAGAGGAAACGCTATACAACATGGGAGTGGGCAGCATTTTTTTGATTGAGATTACAAAACAGAGGTAACTAAAACAAAGATACACAAATGGGACTACATCAAACTAAAAAGCTTCTGCACAGCAAGGGACTCTGTCAACAAAGTGAAGAGACAACCTATAGAATGGGAGAAAATGTTTGCCAACTGCACATCAGACTAGGGACTAATACCCAGAATATATAAGGAATCAAACAACTCAAATATAATAAAAAATAAACTAGATTGATAACAATAATTGCTTACTTGTATTAAACAATTACTATGTGGAAGGAATTATGTTAAATAATGTACATGTATTAATTCATTTAATTTCTACATCAACTTGGGAGATAAAGTCTATTTCAGTTTTCCTTTCCTTAGGAAAATGCTAATGGTTAATGATGTTAACTAATTTGCTTGCTACTAAAATTTGAAACTGGGATGCAAACCTGGGTTCATCTTATTCAAGTGCTATCACATTCTGCAAGACTATTGGAATTTTCATATGAAAAATTAAAATTTACAACCATCTTTATGGTCAGGAAAGTTCAGGATACCACAATTTGGATAATGGAAACCTCTTTCTAAGAGCCAACTTGTAATAGCAAACTAACACATCCAAAAGATAAAAATAAAATTAAAAAGTTAATGTTTAAGGAAAGAAAAAAATTGATATCTGTGCTTGTCCTCTTGTATTTGACTTTTCATTTTAATACACTAGTCAAATCACTGGAGAATGGCTGGCTTAGAATATAGAGATCTGAAATGTTATACTTGGCAAGTGGAACTCGAATAAGAGACANTGGCTTAGAATATAGAGATCTGAAATGTTATACTTGGCAAGTGGAACTCGAATAAGAGACAGCGGTCTGCTACATACAAAGGGTCCACAATTTATGGCCCATAAGTGTGCATGTATGTGTGCATTTCTATGCAAGACAAACAAATTATAAGCCTGTTGCTTCTATCAGAGTAGGTGGTTGTACACAGCTCTTAAATCTACCATTTTGGTTAGGTTACTAAAACAAATTTTTGACAGGACAAAAACCACTTAATTATACCACATTTTACACCAGCAAAAAAAGACTTCCCATTTTATGCCAGACTAACAACATCTGAAATAACCTAATGCAATAACCTTATGCTTAACATAACTTTTTTCCTTAAATCACAGAAAATCAGGAAATATACAAAGCTGTGAAGTTCATAAAACATTGTACAAACTGTAGTTCACCACTGTAGGTGAATGGTCTATATCTCTGAGTGGAAGGAAATAGCATTAAAATTGAATGTCGAAACAAGAGTTGGAAGAAAATGTATAATAGATTTAAAATTCCACAAATGACATGTTTTTATTTAATATAGCATCAATGATAAACCATTTTAAAAATGTCACCTCCCATAGCCTTCATGCATAAATCGTATCTGTCATGTAATTTCAGTTTGCAATATATTTGATATAGTACTCTCCTGCTTGTTTAATTTAGAGATCAAATTCATCTCGTTGTTTATACACCAAATGACACAATGATGATGATTTCTATTCTGTGCTCTA
>NW_007729308.1:11955-15464 GCF_000696425.1 Galeopterus variegatus
ATTCATCTCGTTGTTTATACACCAAATGACACAATGATGATGATTTCTATTCTGTGCTCTACGGTTCTTTTAATTAACACTCGAACAACTGTTTTAAAATTTTTTTAGTCAGCTAAAACTGATTATTCCAAATGATATAAATAATACAAAACTTGTTTTGTTGAAATTAAACTTTTCTGCCAAATTGACTTCAGAAAAAAAAAAAAACTTATGTATTAAGCACATTAGCAAAATAGGCATTTATTACATAGGAAAGGGAGAGAGGGGAAAATCTCTAAATAGAATACATGTTTACTCAAGCCAATAGATAATGCTAATGTTTTAATATACTTCTCAGGTAATAATGTGTATACACCCACCGTTTTTTGAGAGAGTAAATTGAGACTCAAATACATGAAGTTACAGGTCACAGGTCATGTTTCAAGGATGCCATTTTTCTTCATTATTCTCTTTACAACAAAACATGGTGTTGCCAGATTCTAAGAAATGTATTGCTTTTTACCTGGATATCTATTTACTTCTAACTGATAATATTAGACAAGTACCAGTGACAGTAAATGCCGAGTCATGCTTTGTAAAACCAAGTAAGGCCTTCCTGTGATTCCTAAACACAGCCGCAGACAGAATCCAAAGGGGAACTAGGAATATATTAAAATATTCCCAAAGCAATGTGGAAACCACATCTTGACAAATATATTTAAGGCAGTAACATCTGATTTTATATCATTTAGCTTGCTTAGGAGAGAAATTCATAAGGGGGAAATGCATCAACTTTAATGAGTACTGACTATGTTAAAGTTAGAAAATATAAACACTCATTAAATTAAATGAATTCTATGAATTTCACAAAAAAATTATAGAAGAAATGCTAAAGATAGATTTAGGCTGAAATGTTTTGTTTCAGCTGTAGAGTATGATACTTACAAAGATTCCACCATTGTGGGTCCTTATGATCTCAGAAGGGTCTGCTATGAGCAATAACGTGGATGTGAAAGATCATTCATGAGTGACCAGTTAGTTAATGGGTAGACTGCAGAACCGGGCTTGAAACTAAAAGCCAGAAAGGAGAAGGGGCAGAAAGCCTGGAGGGAGAAACTCCTGCAATATGTCAATCAGCCTAGAGTTCAAGGAGAGAGGACGAGTCAAAGAAGGACATTTATATACCAAGCACCTACTGTTTGAAAGGCATTGGACTTTCAGTCGTATTATTCCCTTGTCCTCCCATGAACCCTATGAAGTATTAATAGCCTGTTTTATAGGGAAAGTTTCTTGAAGCTGAGAGTGTTTATATAGGTTATCCAAGTTTCCCCTGCTGATAAACAGTGAAACCAGAGTCCAAAATCCAAACAAACTGATTCAATATTCCATGGTCTGTCAACTAAATTTTGCTGCACCAAGTGTGGCCTGTGAACCAGCAGTGTCTTCATTTGGGAGCTTGTTAGAAATGAAAGGTCTCACACCCAACCACAGAACCACAGAATCAGAATTTGCATTATTAAGAGCTCTCCAGGTGATTCTTACCCACATGACAGTTTGAGAAGCACTGAGCTAAAATACTCTAGTGGAGGATGGGTGGGGCCAGCTACAGGACCCCCAGAGAAAGAGTGATCTGCAGAGAGTCAAAGTAGGAGGAGAGGAAATACCACAGATGCAGAACCCCTGCCCAGGATGATCTGCTCCCAGACCCTCCTTTTTGCACTTCAGGTACTGACTTGTGCAAACATGGTGTGATGAAAGCAGAATCGGGTTCCTACTTCCCAGCCTACTAAATCAGTTCTTCAGAAAAAGACATGCTAGCTCTAGAAAAATGTAATGGTAAAGCTTGGTTTTTTCTTTGTTTTGTTTTTCAGAATAACCCTAATTTCAAATATCGTGTTATTTAGACCAGCTTTTGGCATAGATAATATGGCCATCTCTTGTGATATAAATCAATGAAATAAAATGCCTGGAAATAAGAAGCTTAAATTTTGAAAGTATTTAACCAGAAATTTTGATAGCTGTAGGCAGAATGCCTTAATATTTACCATTAAGATGTTATGTAAACTCTATATTAGGGCAAAGCAAGTATTTATTGATGTTTAGTTAACAATATATGAGGGTTGTTAAATTAATCCTCAACTATGGTATGTCACTTTTTTTTCTTATTTATTAACAGTCTGGAATTTTAAAACATTTATTCATTTAATATTTATTAAGTGTCTAATAGATGCTGGACATTATCTTAGATGTTAGGGGTAAACAAATTCCTCCAATTTGGTTCAGAAAGCATAGGCATGCAAATAATAAGTAAAACGGAGTTTTGTTAGCTGTATGCTAAGAGCATGTGGGATTTAATGGACACCAAGAGACAGAGGCTCAATTTAATTAGTTTGAAATTAAATCTTCCAAAGAAGATCTGAGGCTTGATAAGAGTAACATCGTTGATCACGTTGGGACAGATGGCAGTGCCAGGGGAAAGGGCCCCAGTGAGCAACGGGATGTCTGGAGCCAAGGCACCAACAGTTTTGGCTAAAAAAGGTCATTAGTATGAATATTGTATAAGAAGTGACGTAAATATTGTTGAGAAAAACGTCTGCAGCTGCGGGCAAGTCTGATTTACAGGAGGTTGAATTTCATTGTTGAGATGATGGAGACCTCCCCTTTAAAGGAGTGAATGAAATAATCATGTGTCAATTCAGAAAGATTGTTCTACTGTTGATGTCTTTGGGATACATTAGAGCAAGGGAACTAATTGAGAGCATGTTGAAAGTTGAAATTATGAAAGCAATACAGTGATTTAGGAATCAAAATATGTTACCTGAGATTCCTTTATGATATATTTAGGTAATGGAGTGAAAAACAAAACAAAAAAAAACATAAAAACAGACATCAATATCTGTCCTTGGGAAAAAAAGAATTGTTCATGGGAAAAAAAAAAAAAACAAGACTTTAATAAAGTACTTGAATACTTGAATGGAAATTAAGATCCTTGGGGACATGAGTTAAAGAAGAAAAGGAAACAATGTTTCTCTTTATAAATGGTGAAAAAATCGGTGGGGAGCAAGTGCAAAGAGGAGAGAGGGAGTCAAGGAAAAATGAGAAAGGGTGTAAAAGCACAAAAGAAAACTGGATTGAAAGCTGCCAAAATCCTACAGACAATTTTACGGGCACAGATGTCTAATTAAAGTTGGTGTTATTGTTAAGCCTGCTTCACGTGAGAAGGCTGATGTGGTATCTAGCTCTCTATAATGGGAAAACAGGGACGTTAAGAAATGGGTGGCAAAAAGTAGAAACCATCCTGAGGGTATCCAGCCAATTGTGCAGGTCAAGTCACCTGTAAATTAGAGGTCAGCAGAAATAAGAAACTGAGACATGTACTGAGATACAGCATGGGGGATATTCAAAGTAGTTAAACACCTCTGTGGTATGTGCTCAACCTATGAGAAAGGATGCATAAACAACCAACATGTTCACAAAGGGGTTCTTACCTGAATACAAGTCTTGATGAAAGTACGGGTAAATGTTTACTT
>NW_007729308.1:15578-18808 GCF_000696425.1 Galeopterus variegatus
ACCTCTGTGGTATGTGCTCAACCTATGAGAAAGGATGCATAAACAACCAACATGTTCACAAAGGGGTTCTTACCTGAATACAAGTCTTGATGAAAGTACGGGTAAATGTTTACTTAATTTAAATCAGAATGGAATTCAGCTAAATAGGGCAAAGAAAGCACCTGTAGTAAAGGACTGCTTTACTACTCCCTTAAGGAGGCATTTGCATTGTCATCTGTGGGCTTGCATGACTAGTATGGGCTAGAGGTCCCATCCTACCAGTCAAGTATTCAGTCTCTAAGCGTGGGTCTGTAAGTGATTTCAACCTAGAAAGTCATGTCATTAGTATTCAAGTCCCAATCTTTGTTCAGATGTACTTTCCAGGATCTGGATCTCCATTTTCTGGATGAGCCGTTTTTCACATTAATATACGGGCTCTTTGTATGGTCTAATTGCCATTGAGAAAACAAAAACAAAAACAAAAATTAAAGGAGAGATAAATACAAGGGCACTTCAAAAAGTCTGCGGAAAAATAGAAGTAAAAAATACTAAGAATCATTCCATGAACCTTTTGAAGTAACCTCGTATATAGAAAACATCCACCAAACTTCTGATGATTCTGAAATAGTCACCACTGATTTTGTACAATCCTTCCACATAACTCTCTCACAACTATGGAAATGTGTCATACATGTGCTTTCATTATAGACACAGTTTAAAGGGTTTTTATTTGTCCTGTTCTTTTTTTGTTTTGTTTATATTTTCATCCCCTCCTGCACTCTTCACCTTCAGGGCCTTAGAACCAATGGTAACAACCAGATTGCTTTGCTTTGCAAGAAGTTTTGTAATAAAAATTTTTAAATATTNCTACATTCTCATTTAGGAAGAAGTGAATCTAAGGCCTTCCTTTGTCAGAAATCACTTGGGGTTCTGTGTAGTTAGTGCTAGAGAGTTGATGAGTATATGTACATCAAACACTAATTCCTTCTTGTTTTAGGCATCTATGCTGTGTGTGTGCATGTGTGTGTGTTTAACATGAGTTAATGCAGGTGTATGTAAGGTATTAGGTCATGCCAAAATGTTACTCAATTCAGAGAAATTATTCTTTCCTTTCAGTGTTTTCAATCAAATAATATAACAATTAACCCAATATACGTGGTTGGCAAAATAAATTGTTAGACAAGTTTCTATATTCAAATGTAATTAGAAGAATGTGATGTAATAGGTAGTCTCCTGAGACATATAAAGTCTTGAAAAACACTGAGCTTTCTCCCAAAGCTCAAAAGGCAGTAGTGTCAAATCATGTCCTTTCAAAGGATGAATATATCTGAAGGAAATGAAATCAGTATGTCAAAGAGATTTCCCCATTCCCATGATGGAGGTTTGGGTAGATGTTGGTCAAAGAATACAAAATTACAATCAGATAAAAGGAATAAGTTCAAGAGATCTATTGTACAGCATGGTTACTATAGTTAATGACGATATATTGTATTTTTGAAAANATGGTAACAACCAGATTGCTTTGCTTTGCAAGAAGTTTTGTAATAAAAATTTTTAAATATTGTTTGAATATGCTAAATTTTCAGGCCAAAGAAGTTTGTTCTCTATCACGTAGATATAATAAAAATCAAAACAAACAGCAACAACAACAACAAAACAGAATGCAAATAAATTGGGGCAAAGAAATATCATTTGGTTGTAATATGCGATGGCACATTCGAGTGCCCTAGAGAGAGAGCGTGGTGGGATGGTTAGGTGGCTGGCTCCAGAGATAAGCTGCTTGCACTTGTAGTCTCATTACTATCATTTCATTTTTTAAAAAATTTTTATTTTATTTTTTTTTAGTGTGATGCTGGGCAGTTAAAGCCCTTTGAATTACACCTGGCACATAATAGGCACTGAATTAGGAGAACTCATTTTTGTTTACCGCTGTTGCTATTATTGTGATTACTAGAGATTACTACTTATTTATTTATTTTTACTATTCATTTATTTAGTATTAGTATTATTGTGATGACTATTCCATTCGTTACTCTAGAACCATCTGTGACCATTTAAGTCACTGGGCTCAGGAGCGTTTCTCAAGGCTCTCCCACCTGACCCTGTTCCCTGTTTGTAAATCACTGAATTGCCAACACCTCTTTATTAATGACTTACATTCAGGTGGTGGGGGGAAGAGGATGTGTTCTCTTCGTCCCTCAAGGTTATGTTGGAATGGTTGGGGCCCCATGAGATGATGTCTTGGCGTCAGCATTTCATTTCATAAACTAGCACCTGTGTCAGTTAGAGGAGTTTTGCATAATTTCTTCCTTGACCCTGACTCCTCTCTCAAGTTCACCCAAAAGGCTAGTATTTTGGAGCACCTGGAGAGTCCTTCTGAGGGTCGTGATCCTGCCTCCTGACCCTGCTGGCCACAGCATGGATGACCTGGAGAAATCACAGCAGTCCCACTGCGGAGCTCCAAGGGAAACCACTCTCAGCTTCATGAAAACAATAGAAAAGGTCAGAGAAGATTTAGCAGCAAGCCGGCCACTTAAGGCATCCGCAGATAAGCCCGTTAAATGCAGTGTTCGGGTTGTCTGATCTCAAAATTGATGTACTGGTTTTAATTAGTGCGAGGCAATGTAACTCACCCTATCTCAAATGTTATCGTTATTCACTCAAGCATGTTCACCTTGATTATTATCTGAACTCACAATACACATATGGCCTTTCAAGGTAACACCCTTTTAAAAAATCTCACTTAAGTCGTTGTTGCATATACTAAAAAAATATATCTCATCTGAATTTTTGTAAAGATCAGTGTATGTGTTTTACAAAGTCTCAAGTTTCTTTTATGAGACATCTAAACCTACTACTCTTTGGAATCATACAGTTCAAACATCTGAATATTTTTCATGGGAAAGTCATGATTTTGGAGCATGATAGGGGTGTTACTTAAAAGATAAATTATGGTTTGACAGTAAATAGTATTTCTTTTCACTGATTATAAATCAAAGGAAAGCTATTCATAACTTATTCACTTCTGGTTATTTCTAATTTTATTTATTGTATCTGTTACTAAAGCCTAAAAACTTCTAGAAAAATGATTTTAAATTAAGCAGAGCATATTGAGAAATTTTACTTGTTCTCTTTGAAACGACGAATTTGGCAATTATGTCCCGTGGGTCTTCCAAGCTTACACAGTCAGTCATTCAATGGGGTTTAGCCATTTGTATCAACTGCAAAAGACATACCTTTTGAAGGAAGCT
>NW_007729308.1:19454-20625 GCF_000696425.1 Galeopterus variegatus
TCATTCAATGGGGTTTAGCCATTTGTATCAACTGCAAAAGACATACCTTTTGAAGGAAGCTGATTTGCATATTCACATCTTTATAGTAAAACTTTAATGTATTATAAGGAGTTAGAATTATAAATTACAATGTGATCTCAATTATTTGTTTTTATAAAAGCAAGAAAATAATAAAAGCCATATATAGTAAAAAATATAAATATCAAAACATTATATTCCTTCAATTTAATATTCCTTCCGTTGTTAAATCAGCCAAAAATGCAGGCTGATTTGGTCTTCTCAACAGAGTTGAAGTTAATTTCAAAAGAAAATACAAAGTATTTTATATGAATTCAAATTTTTAAGCATTTTAATCACTTATTAAATTTCTTACAGAAAGACATTAAAGGCTAGCATACTTTTGGAAATCACTTATTACTGAGCCTATTAAAACTATGTATGCTCCACTGTCATTTGTAGCTGAATAATTTCAGCAATATTTAACATTCTTCTTACAATCATTTATGACAATAAGCTGAACACTAGGAATGAAATTGCAAATGCATATTCATTAAAATTGCTTAATGGCTAAACATGTTTAGAAAATAATAGTTTTAAATGAATAAAAACTATTGAATTAAGTTGCTCTTATCATGACAAATATGTATGTGTCCCAGTTAAAGAGAAGACAGAGATTACAGGATGTAGGGAAATACTCCCTGGCCAATGTGAATGCAGTATTTAGTGTAGTCAGAAAATGTGAGAGCCGCCGGCCCTTGGTAGCTAACCTCAAGACCTCTGGGTGCTGAGCTAGAAAAGATGAAGTCTCATTGTGACTTCATCGTATGAACAGAATGTCATCTGCACATCAAATTCCGCCCACGGTGAACCCCTGGCATGGTTAATGATTATAATCTTCACATTTAATCACGGGAACTCAGTGACAGGCAAACAAAGGTTAGCTAAACTGACAGTTCAGACTGTTTCAATAAGAGAAGAACTCTACAAGTTTTATTTCTAAATGTGCATGCCCAATTCGGATAGCACTTTTCCAAAATAAAATTGAAGTTTGTACAAAGCATACTTACTGGAAAGAACTGATTGTTTACTTTATCTTTCCTGTGATAGGAATTCTGTTTTTCCATGGTGACTTTCCTGCTTGGATGAAGTTCTATTTCTTAAATCTTCAAGA
>NW_007729308.1:20990-28421 GCF_000696425.1 Galeopterus variegatus
TTCTGTTTTTCCATGGTGACTTTCCTGCTTGGATGAAGTTCTATTTCTTAAATCTTCAAGAAAGATCTGGATGAAAAAGGAAAAAAAAAAAAAGTTCTTATGGTCTCATCTTCTTTCTTTAAATCCTTTGAATTATTTTTTTCTAAATAATCTTATTTTTAAATGTTTCATTTCTTCACAGAATATACAACCATATTGCCTATTGTTTGATAAAATAAATGAAAGAAATTAGGACATGTTCTGTAATAGTATGTATTCAGAAATCCTTGAAATGATAATAATTTAAGGTTTTTAGAATTTTACACAAATGCACTATGAAAATAAAA
Organism: Galeopterus variegatus; assembly: GCF_000696425.1. NCBI lineage: Eukaryota > Metazoa > Chordata > Mammalia > Dermoptera > Cynocephalidae > Galeopterus > Galeopterus variegatus. The sequence continues at coordinate 21,317 of NW_007729308.1, forward strand.
TTTTAAAGTTGATTACATTTTCAAATGAGTATTTAAAATAATTCAATGAATACATAGTTAAGCAGTGATGGATGTCATTTAATTGATACTAAAAGAAGTCAAAATGCAGAAATATTTAATTATTTTAAATTTAATGGAAGCTTTTTTAAAAAACATAGTATATGTCATTACAGACAAATGAATATGTTTTAATTTAATAATTTTGGTACCTTCTCCAATGTTATGATTTTCGCTTAAGTGATTAGATAAACTTTAAAATGTATTAAAAATCTTTGATGAATTAAATTGAACTTGCAATTTATTATTTATTATCAGTAAAGTATATGATGTGCTAATTCTCCTCATAAAACATTAATCTGGAATAATTCTTAACGTATCTTTTGTGGTATTTAATCCACTACTGTCCTTTAGTAGTTTCTTTCAATGACTTCATATTATTTTTCCAAAGAACGAATTTGCATTCCTTATTCAGCATGCCAATACAACTTTGTATCACTGTGTCTTTTTTAACTGCATTGAAAAATGCCAATGCTTGTTTAATTTTTATTTTCTAATTTTTAAGGAGATTCACTTTAGTTAATCTAAATTGGAAAAGTTACAGGGATCTTATGATTTTATAACTTTATTTATGAAAAAGAAAATAAAAACAATCATCAAAAAAAGCACTCTCCCCTTCTCCCCCCCCCAAAAAAAAATAGAGAGATAGATAAAATCAAAGAATATATGCAGGTGCAGAGCAGGATTTTGTGGCGTCTGATGTTTACACAATTCAGGGCCCTTTTTAGGGGAGAAAGATATATTTTTATTCATTGACTGAGTGATAAACTCTATAATGATTAACTAATTTTCAGTAACATAAACTTTGATCACACATAATATGACAAAGTAATATTTGCAATAGTTTCTATAGAGATAAGAAAAAGATAGTCTTCCTTTTAGCCCTACTAATCAAATTTTGCTTTTTATTTTTGATAGCTTAGAAAAGTACCTTTAAGCTTCATGATTATAGGATTTTTTCATATTTGAGAAAATCTTGGTCAGACTCTTCCATGTCTGAGCTATTACAAACACGTCCGTTTCTTATAGCACTGCTGCAGCTTCTGCTCTGCAAACACAAATGTTTTGATAAATTTCATTTTGTATATTCATCAAAGAAAAATAAAATTTATACAATGCATTATTTTCCTCTGACAGGAAAGAAAGAACTTTCAATTGACAAGGTATCCATAAGAATGATCAGAACAGGATACATGTGATGTTTTGAAACCTTTTATACAGATTAGATTCTCCTTCCATGCATTGTCCACCTTGGTTTCCTCCATGACCCACAGGCTTAGAAGGTGTGTTCTGTGGAACACGTCTTTATCGCAATACACCTGCAGGCCCTAGACCTTCAAGCTGGGACAAAGAGTGTATCAGTACAGGGGGAGAAGCAGGGGTATTCATGGAAACTATTTCTACTTCAGGTTACCTGGGAATAAATGTACTATAGACAGAAGTGACTGTGAACAATAAAATATATCCACTAAATATGTTCCCACTCAGCCTCCCCTGAATGGCTTCCAGGAAGGTCCACAGCCACTCCTGACTACTCCACATGTGGGTGGAAGGAAACCATGATCCTAATAAGGTGTCTTGCTTATTGCAGGTTTTACAAACATACATCCATGTGAACACAGCGCTAGTCCCTGGGCCTTGGAGAAGCCTGTGCAAGCGAGGAGAGTCCTGAAACTTAGGTTCCGTTTGTTTCAGAGACAATTCTCCTTGGGTGCAGAAAATCAATATGATCTGCAACCAGAAAACATATCTGAAGCTCTTTCCATATCAGAGATTCCTTTCCACAGTTTCCATTAAAAATGGAAAATATATACATTTGTTTTCATATACTTTTTCTCTTACTCTCCTGCTCCTTCCCCAGGAACATGTGCCTACCTGGGCTCAGGTGCACACACAAGCACACCTACACCCCTCACATTTAAAATCTTAGAGTCAATAAATCACTGTAGAGGAGATTTCATACATCTCCAACAAGTTTTCCTTGCAATCATATATCAAGAGATTGTTGGGAAGTAAAGACTTTAAAATGAATGTCAGCTTAAATCCACCAGATTTTATTATCTGATTAAGACAAGAAGGGATTAAGTATATCCAACTAATAAGTACCAACAACAGATGAGACACAAACAACTACGTCATTTCCCCAAATCAAGAATCAATTAAAAATTGGCAATTGGGATAAGAAAACATTTGTCAAAGTAAACATTTTCTTTATAAAAATTCCAATAATTTCAGCAGAGAGAAATTCCCTTTCCCTGGGAATTCCTTTTTTAAGCTCAAATAAAATTATATACTTATTCTGAACATTGATGAGAAGGATTTATATTATCTGTGTTATTAATTATACAGATGTACTTTGTAATCGTCAATAATGCTAACTGTTATCTTGATAATTTCTCTCATAAATAGTGTATATATTTTTAGGTATTACACTTATGTAATAAGAAAAAACAAAATAAAACTTATGGCACATAAACACATATAATTCCAGTAAATAAAAATATTGTTGGTAATCCATCACTTTAAATTTGATAAAAATCACTTTTCATGAAATACATGAACTTTTTAAACCCACAAATCAATGTTCTGCCCTGATTCCTTCCCTGATAAAAGCTAAAGCACACAGCTTCTCCACGTTTCTCCTCAGAAATGTTGCTATTATATTATTTATTTACAATTAAGATAACTTTACCTTGTCTGATGAATATTTAAAACACCTGTATTCACAATAGCAAAGGTTTCTCACTCTCAGAATTTAGATTATCAAATATCACATCAGTGATCAAGTGCATATTTATTAATTTTGGTGCATTATTTTGGCAAATGCAACTGTAACTCATCAATATTTTAAGTGAAAGTGTACTTTCAAAAAGCCCTAGAATTATTTTTCATAAAAATAGGAAACAGTTAAAAAAAAATGTAGGAAGAGTTAATGACTTTTTTGCATGTAGATGGATATTAGGAGGTACTGAAGGATAAATATTTTTAAACTATTTTCATGATTATATAACACATTGCTGAGCTGTCAAGATTTTATTAAAGAGGAAAAGAAATGAACCAAAAAAAAGATGCTTAATTTTGAACCTGAAATAATAGAGTAATCACAACAAAAGAGACTAGCATTGCTGTTTGTTCTCACATCATTGATTCTGGCTGTAGACATTTAAACTGATGTAGCAAACAAGCTGAGAATGAATGGATCACCCGTATAACTTTTTCAATTTTATAGCCACAGATGCAGGACACAGTGACTTGTAATCCTGAAACATCTGCTGTCTAAGATAGAAAGAGGCGACATTTAGGAATAGACCGATCAACTTTCTAGAATAGTAAAGGACTATTCACTGGGAAGGATCCCGAGACCCAAAAGAAATAAACAAACAAGAGCCTGAAATGGGAGCTATAAAAGCATTGTGTGTCCAATGTGGGTGTGTCTAACAGAAAACACAAAATCAAACAAAACCATGTCTTAGTGAAAAGAAGTTAGAGCCTCGATCCAGCTGATATGGGGTGCGAGTCCTAAGGCAGGGATTTTAGTCCACTCAGTTAGCCTGAGTATAGTTTCTTGGTTTGGGGGTTTTGTTTGTTTTTAATTTTTAAAATAGAGATCATGCCGCATATAGGTCACAATCAAATGAAATAAGATGCTCTGTGTGACGGTCCCTTTGAAATTATCCAGTGTCATGTAAATAGGAGACACATCAGCCCTGCACAGAAGCCTGAGATGGTGAGAGAGAATGTTCGCCTAGCCCTGCTCTCGGGGAGTCTCCACTGTGTGCGCCTCTCCCAGGGCGAGCGCCTCAGTTCACTGGCTGTGTTATCTTGATAATATAAATTTTCACTTCCCATGCCGATTTTAGACCCTAACCCCATATAAGAGATTCAAGGTCATGCGGATTGCATCTGAGACTGGAAGAGAAGCAAAGTGCAAGACAGAAAAGATGTCCCGAGAGTTATTGGGGGAGGGTTTTCCCAATGGTCTACAGCTCTCTGCAGAAGAAATACTCTCTCAGGATAGTGTTCATGCGAATTCGGTGCCCAAAGTGTGGTAGTAAACAACTCTATGAGACCATAATGGATAAGTATCAGTTTTCTCCATTCTACTGAGTTAAATGTATATAGGTTGTTTTGTTTCCAAAAATAGTTGTGATTGGAACCACCGTTTTCCTCAGTCTGTGCAGTCCTCACCAAAATCTCCATATTGCTGCAGTCACAAACACAGAAAAGCCAAGTGTCTGTTTTAGTGATTCTCTGAGTACAGAGAAGGGTCTCATATGACAGGAAAAGGCCACAGATAACTGCATAGAGCCAGAGTCTTATCTTTGCCAAGACATTTTCTATACAAAGACTGCCTTTTCCAATTAAATCTTAATTTGACCTCAACGTTTACTCATATAGCATAGTCACAGATACAGCATTATTTGTCAAAGATTATTTCATATGGACGTACATCAAAACATCTTAGAACATTACATCATATAACTATAATAGAAGAGAAGCTAAACAAAAACTGAAGCAAAAATTAAACTAGAAATAAAAGATTAGATATGCACCTAGCTGATGAACTAGATTAGCAAAGGGAGATTTCCTCAAAGGAAAAGAAAAATTCCTCACAAAAAATTCCTTTACTTTCTTACTTCATCAATATTTATAGCTAGCAAATGGTATAAAAGATGTCTGTGTATATAATATACATATTACGTGTAAATTCATCATTTCACGGTTTCCTAGGAAATCAAAGCCCATGATTCATCCTTTGCTATAGCTGCTGGAAATCATTAATTGCTTCCTAGAGCTCCACCGGCCTGTGTACTTTATTTATGCAGAAAACAGAAGTCCAAACCACATCTTTAGAAAAGACTAAAATTGCAATTACAAAATAGCAATTAAAAAATTACTGCTTATACTTAAAAATGTCTTTTTAGAAAGAAAACATCAATGAGGTAAGAGATCATGCTATGGTAAACACTGAAAGAACACTCCACTATTAAGATTACTGATATTTTGAAAATAACTGGGATAGACATTCTCTAGCACTGAGGTTTGGGTCAGTGTAATAATATCTGAGAAGTATTGTGTCATTTATAGATTCCAGTCCCTGAACAAAGGTCTACAAAGTAACTACTATTACTAGCCCCATTTTAGAGATGACAAAGCCTCACATAAGAGAGAAAATACTTTGCAACTGTCTCAGTGTTGTGATATGCAGGTGCTGGATAGTCTAATGAGAGTCCGTGGCTAAATCACCATGGTGTCTTCTCACCCCGCAGAGTAACAATGGAAACGGACTGGATCCCATACCAATCCCGACTCTTCCTTCAAAATCTCCATTTTCTTTCTGCATAGTCACCTCAAATATAGAATCTAAAAAACAAAGCATGCTGACTAACACATTCTTCACTTCTTCAGATATAAATATCAAAAAGGATGTAATGCATATATTCATTTTTAACAGAAACCAAAACATTGGATTCACTTTTCTAAGGTCTCTTATATAAATTGTTATTTTACATAACAGTTATTTATGTAATTGAATGTATGTATGCCATAAATTACTCTCCAACAAGAACTGATCCTGCATTATGCTATCATACTGTAGTAGCAAGCATATGAAACTGATTTCCAGAAGATAATATAAACTATATTTCTTTGGAGTAAATTTTTGTTCAATGTCATTGTAGCTAAGCAGAAAGAAAACAAAGCCTCCTTCTCCTGTTTGTTTTCTCTTTTAATTAAGATAGTATTGCTTTTCTTGCAATTTTGCAGGAGTGTGTTTTCATTAGTGGTAGACTCTGTCATCATTTTTATTGTGATTAACTAGTTCAAATTTCAAACATTCTATTATTTCAATGGTTAAAATCATCTTGATTTGTTTGAAGTATATAATCCATTTTTCTGTATTTGAATGTTTTTTCACACATTGCCTTTTTCATGTAAAACTTCATTCTAACAAAGTAAATATTTCTAAACTACTTTTAAAAGACCAAAGCAAGAAAAACTGGAAAACATAAAAATAATGCTTATTTTACATGGCTTATTTTATTTAAAAACATATTTTGTTTTATTTTGAAACAATCTCAAAAGTACAGAAAACTTTCAAGTATAGGATAGAGAACTTTTATTTTTTCCTAAGTCACCTGAGATTAGGTTGTCTTCCCAATTCTTCACCACCCCAAAAATATTTAATGCTTACTCCTACAAACAAAAATAGACCCCAGCACAACTAACAAAATCAGCAAACTAGCTTTGGTACGTTACTGCCATCTTATCTCAGACCTCATTCACGTTTCACCAAATGTCCCAATAACGTCGTTTTGAAAAAAGTGTTTAGCTCTTGATTTTATCCCATTCAAGGCTTTCACTTTGGAAAAGTCCTAGAGCTCTTACCTGTCATTCACAATCCTGACAGTTTTAAGGATTACAGGCAGGTTATTGCACATAGTGTGCATGGTTTGGCCTTGGGTTTGTTCAGTGTTGCCCCACGAGTGAGTCAAGTGGAGCTTCTATCAACGGAGCTTTCTCACTGCGTCCTGCTGGGTAGAGCAGGACTGCAACCTGCCCATGCTGGTGATGATCACTCTAATCACTCGAGAGACTGTTACTCAGACTTCATGCAAAATTACAATTTTCTTCCCTGTAGATAATAAGGATTTTTATGGGGAGATACTTTCAAACTATGTTAATATCCTGTTCCTAGGGAAACTTTGAATTCTTTGACTTATTTACATCTCAATGAACTCGGGGTTTATATTTCATTCAATGGATTATATTGCTAGAATAAATAATTTTGATGCTCTAATTTTCCATAATTTGGTCAATAGACATTCCTTCGAGAGAGCTTATTTGTTCAGTTGATCTGCCATTCTCAATTGAGCACTGTCTTGCTTGTGGCACTATAATAAACTCATATTTCGACTCATCTAGTTCTTTTTTTGCCTTAGCTCTGGAAAAGGAGCCCTGTTTCCTTTTTTTAATAAATGGCATTTAGAAGTGATGCTCCAAGAGCTTGGTGTATTTAGAACTAGTGATATGTATACATGCATATATC
>NW_007729308.1:29159-35231 GCF_000696425.1 Galeopterus variegatus
ACACTGATACCACTTCCATCCAACACCAAGAGTTAATTTAGTTTTCACTTTCCCATATTTGTAAGTCCTTTCTCCAAGAAAGGGTGATCTGGTTTTCTTTATCCTTAACATATTAACTCTTAGGTAAAACCTTCTTTATATAGCTGTGTTAGGGTTCTCCAGAGAAACAGAAGAAATAGGAGATTATATATAAATATATGTGTATGTATACATATATGTATATATGATTCATTATGAGGAATTGGCTTGTGTGTTTATGTATACTAAGAAGTCCCATGGTCTGCTGTCTGCAAGCTGGAGACCCAGGACACCCAGTGGCACAATTCAGTCCATATCAGAAAGCCTGAGAACCAGAAGAGCCAAATATGTAAATCACAGAGTGTAGGAGAAGGTGAGATGACAATTACCAGTTCAGTTTCTTTACATTAAGATGCAACATGATGCTACCTGTGTGCATGCTTACAGTGATAGTGTTATTGTTTCTGACTTTGTTTTGCTACATTATTAAAATCTGACTAGCTAAATCCTTAGTGTGTTTCATAACCAAGAATGCACTGTCTGATTCTAAACCTTCTGGCCTACATCCTTCCCTTCTGATTGTCCTTAGCTCCTGTCTTCCTTCTCACCTGTGCCTTCACCTCATAATGCAGACACTGGCTTATCTCATGAGGACATGTACCAAAGAAGTGGGGCAAAGATAGGACACATTTTCTCTTCCCCTGAGTCCTAATTACCTAATTCATTATTTAATTGTTGCTTACATAATATTGGATACTAAAACAGTTGAATACTAATATCCCAGAACTTCCAGGAAGGTGTTTTTTTATAGACTTAAAATAGTTAATATTTCTGAGCTCCACCTGTGTGTGTGTCAGGGGAAGTGGGAAGTGGGTACCTTTCTTACTTTCTTTGCCCTGATATACCAAAGAATACAGCTGTCAAACCAATTAAGTGAGAGATTGCTGCAGGGCCAACCACACACCAAAAAGCAATTTGTGAAGTTAAAAAAAAAAGCATGTAGTTAGCATACTATAGAGCAAACTGAAGGGAAGCAAAACTTCTAAAGATATCAATTTATAAAAGACTTAAACTTAAGCATTAAAAAATTCAGAAATAAGAATTTTCTTCACCTAGGAATACACGCAGTCTGTCAAACCAGAAAGTAATATGAAGCAAGACAATTATTGTGAACAATTTGCCTCAGGACAAACAGAAGACAGCAAATCTCTTGGATTATTTAAGAACCGAAATCTACACAACTGTAGACAGACATCTGTAGATTATGTCCCACAGGACAAATCGGCCCACTGCCTGTTTATGCATATAAAGCTTTATTGGGACACAGACATACTCATTTGTTTATGCATTGCTTATGGCTGCCTTTCTTACAACAGCAAAGGGGAATAGTTCTGACAGAGAATTTGTCACAAAAAATACAGTAATTATGATCTGGCCCTTTAAAGGAAAATTTTGTTGACCAACAGTCTAGGGCTGAGAACTTTTTCTGGACCACTCTGATTAAAGTTTAGCAAAAGCTTTTCAGCATAGAGCAGGAGTCAGCATCTTTTACTGTCAACATGTTGCTATGGCTGTGTTTCATTTCTAAAGTTTAAATTTATATGTGACCTAATCTGAATAATCTTCCAATGTGAATTCTTGGTATCTTATTTTGTTAAGGTTTCTCCAACTCCATAATTATGCAAATAATCCTATTGGTCTTGCTGTCAATATATTTATCATTAACTTTCATGCAGCTGAACTCTCCTTTTGTGTGTGGGCATGGCTGAAAGAGCACTGGACCGGAAGGGTAAACTCTTGCAATCTAGTAGGGGGTGTGTGGAATCTCCACAGTGTCTTGGAATCCCCGAGTCTCACTTTACTGTCTCAAAAACAAGAGCAATAACAAACTCTACTAACAGGNAATAATGTCAGGTTATTTGAGGAGTAAGTGTATTCCATAAATGTATAGTTGTAATTATAACAAATAAAATACAAACATAGGCTACCACAGATACCAGAAAGCATACATTTAAATAAGAAAAAAAGCAAACATGCAACCATGTAATAAATTTTAAAAACAATAAACTGTATATAAAGTAATTTTACAGAAATAACATCAAGCATGTCTATCATATTAATTAATGCAAGTAGGAAAAAAAGGGAAATTGGTGGACAAAGGCTTTAATCCACCTCTCTTAGCTCCACAACAAAAAATAATAATTTAGTATACAAGTACAGTAGAAGAAAATAGACTGATTTGTAAATATGCTAAACACTTAAAAGGAAAATATATATAGTTATTTTCCATGTGTACATAATATATTCATAAAAATCGACCATATTTTAGGTGATGATGAAAAATCAGTAAGTCAAAAAATAGAATAAATGTAATAATGCCATCTGATTATTGTACAAAATTAAACAAAAATTTGATAAAAAATTTAAAAAAATCATTCTGGCAAGCAAAATAAAAAATCTCTTAAGTAACACATGAATGAAGAAAATACACTTCAAAAATATAGCATTTATCTAACCCATGTATATATACTGAACTAATAATGTCAGGTTATTTGAGGAGTAAGTGTATTCCATAAATGTATAGTTGTAATTATAACGAATAAAATACAAATATAGGCTACCACAGATACCAGAAAGCATACATTTAAATAAGAAAAAAAGCAAACATGCAACCATGTAATAGATTTTAAAAACAATAAACTGTATATAAAGTAATTTTACAGAACTAACATCAAGCATGTCTATTATATTAATTAATGCAAGTAGGAAAAAAAGGGAAATTGGTGGACAAAGGCTTTAATCCACCTCTCTTAGCTCCACAACAAAAAAATAATTTAGTATACAAGTACAGTAGAAGAAAATAGACTGATTTCTAAATATGCTAAACACTTAAAAGGAAAAAATATATAGTTATTTTTCATGTGTACATAATATATTCATAAAAATCGACCATATTTTAGGTGATGATGAAATATCAGTAAGTCAAAAAATAGAATAAATGTAACAATGCCATCTGATTATTGTACAAAATTAAACAAAAATTTGATTAAAAAAATTTTTTTAAATCATTCTGGCAAGCAAAATAAAAAATCTCTTAAGTAACACATGAATGAAGAAAATACACATCAAAAATATAGCATTTATCTAACCCATGTATATATACTGAAAACATAAACTTATGTGAGACTCCTCAAGCAATAATCAGACATAGTTCTCTGATACTGTATATTGAAATATGTCAACAAATGAAAGTTGGATAAAACTCATTAAACTAATATTTTCCAAATGAGAAATGCCAGATGTTGCAACATTGTGTATGGGTACAAGATTCATTCAATCATATATGGAAAGGTTAGAGAAAATCATGGCTATGATTTCAGATTCTACATTACAGCTAACTTAAGAAAACGCTACTTGTTAATTTTGGCGTAATATAAAAAAACATCCACAATTATCTGAAAAGTCTGTTAAAATATTCCTTCATTTTTAACTGTATATGTGAGTGGGAATCTAAATTTTTTAAATATATATTACAATCAAAACAAATATAGCAGTAGTTAATGCACAAATATATATGGGAATCCACTGTGTTCTCTGAAGCCAAATTTTAAAAATGATTTACAAAATGCAAAACAATGCCCAATCTTTTAATTTTTTTTTTGGAAAAATGTGGTTATTTTTAATTAAATATGTGATTTTTCATTAAAACATGCTATTTATGTTAACATGTATGGCTTCTTACATTAAAACCAATTGTTACATATTTCAAAGTTTCTCAGTTTTAATTAATAATATAGTAAATATCAATATATATAATCCATTTAAACAAAAGATCTTTGGGGTCCTCGATAATTGTTTAGTGTGTAATGGAGTCCTGACACCAAAAAAAAAAAAAAATTGGTTTCAACAGTCTTTGTATTAATTGATGAATTGAGACCATTCAGTGTAATTATTGATGTGTTTCTAATTTTTGTATCATGTTATTGTTTTCTATTTCCCCCCTGTATTTGTCTTTCTTCTGTTCTCTCCTTCCTAGTTCCTTTTGAATTATTTTATTATTTCTTAGTCCCATTTTAATTTTTCTGTTGAGTTTTTTTTTTCTTTTAATTACATTTCTTTATTTTTTAGTGGCTTTTTAAAATTTTTCGTTCCTTTTGAATTATTTTATTATTTCTTAGTCCCATTTTAATTTTTCTGTTGAGTTTTTTTCTTTTAATTACATTTCTTTATTTTTTAGTGGCTTTTTAAAAATTTTTGTGGCTACTTTACAGATTAGAATATACATATTTAACTTTTCACTATTCATTTAAAACTTTATATTTTTCCATTTGCTGCTCTTTCTTTATTCCTGAAGTTCCAAGTTTCTTTCTGGTATCATTTACCTTCAGTTTCAAAAACCTGCTTTAGCATTTCTTTCAGAGCAGATCTGCTAGCAAACACTTCATTTGACAATGAGTTTCTTATTTATTCCTGAAGGATTTTTCACTACATATAGAACTGTGGGTTGGCAGTCATTTCCTGCCAGCATTTAAAATGCTGTTTGACTGCCTTCTGGCCTCCAGCCTAGCGTAGGAGAGCATAGGAAAAACAGAAACACAACAAAAAAACAAGAAAATTTTCACACTTTCCCTGACTCATGCGGGCCACCCTCTCCTACCTCTCAAACCAGAGGATTTCTCTTAGAACTCTGTCCACACTCTATTCCAGGTGGGGGTTACCTTCAAATCTAGATCACAAGATATGGAGGAAAATAAAATGAGAAACTCACTGCCAATTCAATTGTACTTTGAGTTCTTTCTTTTTCCAATCTGTCTGCTATCAATTCCTTATCAGAGACAGGTAGTTGCTCCACATAGTTTATTCATAAATACATATTTAGCTGCATTTAGTGGGAGAGATAGGTGGAGTGTGTGCACAGCATCTACACTGAAATAACACGGGAATTAACTTACATCAACTGCTTCTCCTGCATCTTTCTAGATAGATAATCACAGACTACACCATTAAGATCATGAACTGCATTAATGATCGATTGTTAAATCGCCCTTTGTTTCCTGAATGAAACCTCAGTAAGTCCTGATCTGTCCTATATCACTGAATTTGATTTGCGAGTATTTAATTCGTATTTTTGCATCCATAACTCTGAGAGGGGCAATCTGTCATTTTCCTTCTGTAATATCTTTCTCAGGTTTGAGTATCAGTTACGCTGACCTAACAATTCATTTGGGAAGCATACTTTATTTTTTCTTAAAGCTATCTGAATGTGTTTTTTATTTGTTTGTTTATTTCTTTGTTTGTTTGTTTTTTGTGGGAAGTTTTTAATATTTGTTTACTTGGTTTAAATTTTAATTTTGATAAAAATCACAAAATTTACCATCTTTAAGTGTAAAGTTCACTAGCGTTAATTAAATTCACTTTGTTTTGCAACATACCTCTAGAACTTTTTCATCTTGTGAAAACGAAACTCTGTACCCATTGAACGCAACTCCCCGTTTCCCCTTGTACACAGGCCCCGCAACCACTGTGCAACTTTCCGTGTCTATGAGTCTGACTTCTTCAGATCTCATACAGGTGGAATCATGCAATGTTTGTCTTTTTGTGCCTGGCTTATTGGTTTATATTTTAAAAGTACTTTTAGGAGTCATATACTGCATTTCTTTTTGTGACATTTTAAGTAAGTATGATTTTTCAAGAAACTGGTCTCCATCAAATTGTTGGTTTTTAACATAAACTTGTTCATAACGTTTCCTTAGTATTTTTAATGTCTATAGAGTCTATAGTGAAATATTTTTCCTTTATGATATAGTTGATTTCTATTCTTTCTCTCCCTAACACTCCCTTTTTTCTTTTATCAGTCTTGCTAAGAGATTATAAATATTATTTATCTTCTCTGGCAATGTTTGATTTGCTGTCCATTTCCTCATTTAGTGAGATGAAGAATTAAAAACTACATTTTAGGCATTTTTCTAATATATTTACTTAAGGTTATGAATTTCTTTTCTAGCATTGTTTTATATGCAGTTCAGTAAGTTTGATATTTTTATCATTTTTTTT
>NW_007729308.1:35835-42797 GCF_000696425.1 Galeopterus variegatus
TTTTTTTTAAAATTTTCATGCTATTTGCATTATTTAGAAGCATATTGTTTGTTGCTAAAATGTTGGGGCTTTTTCTAGCTACCTTTTTATCATTGATTTCTACCTTAATTCCACTGCGGTCAGAAAATCTACTTTACAGTATTTGAGTCTTGAGAAATTTCACAACTTTGGCCTTATTATCCTGCATATGGACATATCACTCTGCATTTATGTTACTGATACATTTGAAGAGACCATGTTCTACAAGGATGTTAGGGATATTGTTCTTTATGTCATTTAACTCAACACTGTTCATTGTGATTTCAAGTGTTTACATAATTTTACAAAGTTTATCTTTGTTCAGTTTATGAGAAAGATGTGTTAAAATCTTTAGCTGAGATTATGCACTTTTCTCTTTCTTTTCTGACTTTCTCTCTGAGGAGCATATAGAGTGAGGTCGATCACAGTCATCCAGTCAGGATCTTGATACCTTAACTACTCGTACTTTGTCCCTGACCCTCTAACAGTATCATCTCAGAGTCTAGTATATTCAGCAGGCCTCTTACTTCAGCCACTTCCACTTATTGTCCGACCAGCCTGCAGAACAGCTGCTTTCTGCTTTTCTAATACTTCCTGCTTGGCTCTTAGGCCATCGCGCATAGTGCAGTCTCGATGTTCCCTGTCACACTCTGCACCCAACTGTCCTCCCAGCACTCGGTAAGTGTCCGGGGGGAAGTGGCCGGGTGCTTGCAGCCCGCAGGTCTCTGCCAAAGCTCTGCTTTTCTTACTCAATTTGCATCCAAGTTTCTTGTCAAGGGTGTGACGCCTGTGCTCACCACTTACTCTCTCCCAAAACAAATCAGCCTCTGATGAACACGACTCTCCCCTCTCCAAATTTTTAGCTCCCCCACTTCCCTTGTCCCTGCATCATTCTGCTGCCTTCAAAAGATGATTTCTTATTTATTCCATCTTTTCTAGTTTTTTTAGGAAGATGTTCCAATCTACCATCAGCTGTTCTATTCTACTTGGAACCAGAAGATGCTGAAGTTCAGATTAATGCATCATTGCCTTGTTTCTTTTGTCTACTAAGTATTATGCAGGTGAGTTTTCCTGTTTCAGATGTATCTACAGGTCTGTCTGTCTGTCTCTCTTTTTTTTTTTTTCTTTTTGGAAGTGGAGGCAGGGAAGTGTTTCTGATTGCCTGGAGTTTTCTAATAGCCCAAAGTATATGAAAAACTTGTTTTTGTTTGCGTCTCCCTAACCAAGTGAGAATAAAATCTGTATGAGTTGTTTTTGTTATTTTATTATTTTTGTTGTAATTTTGTTATTTTATTTTATTTATTTTATTTTTTTTAATTTTAATTTTTTTTATTGTAACAAGTTGATTATACATATCTCTGTACTACAGAGTTGAACAGCAACACCCACGTGCAATATGTGATGCTCACATCAGAAAAATTATATTCAATAATATGCACAATCATTGCTATTCGTGGCCTTTTACCCATTCCTCCCTTCCCACTTCTAGTAACCTCAGTTGTCCCTTTGAAAGTTCAATGTATTATTGTGAATGTTGTATCTTTCTTTAAAAGTATCAGAAGACATACAATTTAGAAATAAGTAGTAAATTACCATTTACTATTCTACGAATCTACATTTTAAATGTTGTGATAAAGGTGAGACAGATGTTTCATAAACAAGTCAAGTTATTAAAATTGATATTGTGTGAGTATTATTTAAGTGTGTCATCTTATCTATGATGAACAGGAAAAATATCTGATTTGCTGACATTTGAATGGAAAAATTTATTTATTTTTATTTTTTAATTTTTTATTTTTTAAATTTTATTTTTATTTTGTCAATACACAATGTGGTTGATTATTGTGGCCCATTACCAAAAGCCTCCTTCCTCCTCCCTCTCCCCTCTCCCTCCCAACAACCTCACATCTGTTCACTTGTCCTAACAACGTCAAGGAATTGTGATTGTTGTGTCTTCTTCCTCCCCCACCCCCAGTTTATTTGTGCATTTATTTTTTTTTTATTTTTAGCACCTAAAAATAAGTGAGAACATGTGGTATTTCTCATTCTATGCCTGACTCATTTCACTTAATATAATTTTCTCTAGGTCCATCCATGTTGTTGCAAATGGCAGTATTTCATTATTTTTTATAGCAGAGTAGTATTCCATTGTGTAAATATACCACATTTTCCATATCCACTCATCTGAAGATGGACATTTAGGCTGGTTCCAACTCTAGCTATTGTAAATAGTGCTGCAATGAACATTGGAGCACAGGTATACCTTCAACTTGATGGTTTTCATTCCTCTGTTTATATTCCCAGCAGTGGGATAGCTGGGTCAATGGTAGATCTATCTGCAATTGTTTGAGGAACCTCCATACCATTTTCCATACAGCCTGCACCATTTTTCAGTCCCACCAACAGTGTAAGAGAGTTCCTTTTTCTCCACAACCTCACCAGCATTTATCATTCACAGTCTTTTGTAAATTAGCCATCCTACCTGGGGTGAGATAGTATCTCAGTGTGGTTTTGATTTGCATTTCCTGGATACTGAGTGAGGTTGAGCATTTTTTCTTGTGTCTATTAGCCATTTGTATATCTTCCTTTGAGAAATGCTTATATAGTTCCTTTGCCAATTTAATTGGTTTACTTGGTTTTTTATTGTAAAGTTCTTTCAATTCCTTGTTTTCTAGATATTAATCCTTTTCAGATGTAATATATTGCAAATATATTCTCCCACTCTGTTGGTTGTCTTTTAACTTTATCAATTGTTTCTTTTGCTGTGCAGAAGATTTTTAGTTTGATATAATCCCATTTGTTTATTTTTCCTTTGGTTACTTGCGCTTTTGGGGCTGTATTAATGAAGTCTGTGCCCAGTCCCATTTCCTGGAGTGTTTCTCCTATGTATTCATTAAGAAATTTTATTGTTTCAGGGTATATACTTAATTATTTAATCCATTTTGAATTGATTTTAGTATATGGTGAGAGGTATGGGTCTAATTTCATTCTCCTGCATATGGATATCCAGTTATCCCAGGACTATTTGCTGAAGAGGAAGTCTCTTCCCCAGTGTGTAGGGTTGGTGCCTTTGTCAAACATCAGATGGCTGTAGGTATGTGGGTTGTTTTTTGATTCTCTATTCTATTCCGTTGATCCATGTGTCTGTTTTTATGCCAGTACCATGCTGTTTTGGTTATTATAGCTTTGTAGTATAGTTTAAAGTCAGGTAGTGTTATGCCACCAGCTTTATTTTTTTTGCTCAGAATTGCTTTGGCTATGCATGGTCTTTTGTTATTCCATATAAATATCTGGATAGTTATTTTCCGTTTCTGAGAAAAATGTCATTGGAATTTTGATGGGGATTGCATTGAATTTTTATATCACTTTGAGTAGTATGGACATTTTCACAATATTGATCCTTCCAATCCAAGAGTATGGGGTATCTTTCCATCTTATTGTGTCCTCTTTAATTTCTCTCAACAGTGGTTTGTAGTTCTCATTATAGAGATTTTTCACATCCTTGATTAACTCTATTCCTAAGTATTTTACTTTTTTGGTGGCTATTGCAAATGGGCTAGCTTTCTTGATTTCTCTTTCTGCATGTTCACTATTGGAGAATAGAAATTCTACTGATTTCTGTATGTTGATTTTGTATCCTGCAAATTTGCTGAAATCATTTATCAGCTCCAAGAGTTTTTTTGTGAAGGCTTTAGGCTGTCCAAAATATAGTTTCATGTCTTCTGCAAAGAGGGACAGATTGACTTCATCTTTTCCAATCTGGAAGCCGTTTATTTCCTTCTCTTCTCTGATTGCTCTGGCTAGTACTTCCAATACTATGTTGAATAGGAGTGGTGAGAGTGGGCATCCTTGTCTATATCCTGCTCTAAGGAAATTCAGGATGATATTGGCAGTGGGTTTATCATATATGAGTTTTATTATGTTGAGATACTTTCTGTCTATACCTAACTTGTAGAGAGTCTTTATCATGAACAAGTGCTGAATTTTGTCAAATGCTTTTTCAGCATCTATAGAGATGATCATATGGTCTTTGTGTTTGATTTTATTGATGTGATGTATCACACTTATCGATTCACATATGTTGAACCACCCTTGCATCTTTGTGATGAATCTCACTTGATCATGGTATATAATATTGCATATGTGTTGTTGCATTCTGTTACCTAGTATTTTAATGCAGATATCTGCATCTATGTTCATCAAGGATATTGGCCTGTAGTTCTCCTTTTTTGTTGTATCTTTGTCGGGTTTTGGTATCAGGGCGATGTTTGCTTTAATTGTCTGTATTTCAACTTTTTGGAATAGTTTGTAGAGAATTGTTGTCATTTCCTCTTTGAATGTTTGGTCGAATTCTGCTGTGAACCCACCTGGTCCTGGGCTTTTCTTTGTTGGGAGCCTTCTGATAGCAGCATCAATCTCTTTTATTGTTATTGGTCTGTTCAGATTTTCTACATCATCTTGTCTCAGTTTTGGCAGTTTGTGTGTGTTCAGAAATTTATCCATTTCCTCCTGATTTTCAAATTTTTTGGCATATACTTGTTTATAGTAGTCTCTAATGATTTCTTGTATTTCTGAGGTATCAGTTATAATATCACCTTTTTCATTTCTAATTTTTGTTATTTGGGTTTTCTCTCTTCTTTTTTTTTAATTAGCCATGCTAATGGTTTGTCAATTTTATTTATCTTTTCAAAAAAATGTTTTTTTAATCCAATCATCTATTAATGAACATTTTGGTTTGTTCCATTTCTTGGCTATTGTAAACAGAACTGCAATAAACATGGGAATGCAGGTATCTCTTCAACATGATGATTTTCCTTCTTCTGGACATATAACCTGATGAGGGATTGCTGGATCATATGGAAGATCTATCTGTGATTTTTTGAGAAAACCTCCAAATTATTTTCCAAAGTGGTTGTACTAATTTACATTCCCACTAACAGTGCAATAATGTACCCTTCGCTCCCCACTCTTGCCAGCATTTGTTATTCACTGTCTTTTTGATCATAGCCAGTCTAACGGGAGTGAGGTGGTATCTCATTGTGGTTTTGGAAGGGGGCAAAGGGAACTAAAGTAATTTCTGATAATGGATATGCCCCCAGTACGAATCTGGCCCCACAACATGGGCAGGAAGGGGGACAATCAGCATTGTATCTTATGAATATTCATAATAAATAAATACTAATAATGATAATAATAATAAATAATAAATAAATAAATAAAATGTGGAGTTGAATATATTTTTTTAAAAAAATTTTTTGATTCATTGATCTTTTGTATCATTTTTTGTGTTTCACTTTCATTAAGTTCTGCTCAGATCTTAATGGTTTATTTTCCATCTGCTAACTTTGGGTTTGGATTGTTCCTGGTTTTCTAGTACTTTAAGGTGAACTATTAGATTGTTTACTTGCCATCTTTCCATTCTTCTGAAGTAAGCATTTTATTCAATGAATTTCCCCCTTGGTACTGCTTTTACAGTATCCCACAGGCTTTGGTATGATGTATTATTGTTTTCATTAGTTTCAATAAATTTTTTGATTCTGTGTTTGATTTCTTCTTGGACCCATATGTCATTAAGTAGAATGTTGTTTAATTTCCATGTGTTTGTATAGTTTCCAGAATTTTAATTGTTATTGATTTCTAATTTTAGTCCATTGTGATCTGAAAAAATACATGGGATAATTCCAATTATTTTGAATTTGTTGAGACTTGATTTGTGACCTAACATGTGATCTATCCTGGAGAACGATCCATGTGCTGATGAGAAGAATGAATATTCTGAGGTTGTTAGATGGAATGTTCTTTGGATACTTGACAAGTCCAACTGGTCTAGAGTGTTGTTTAGATCTTGTGTTTCTCTGCTGATCCTTTGCCTAGATGATCTGTCCAATATTGATATTGGTGTGGTCAGGTCCCCTGCTATTATGGTATTAGTGTCTATCTCCTTCTTTAGGTCTAATAGAGTTTGCTTTATAAATCTGACTGCTCTGACATTGGGTGCGTATGTATTTATGATAGTTATGTCTTCTTGATGGATCGATCCTTTTATCATTATGTAGTGGCCCTTTTTATCTCTTTTTATGGTTTTTAGTTTAAAGTCTATTTTATCAGATATAAATATAGCTAGTCCAGCTTGTTTTGCATTCCTATTTGCATGGTATATCTTTTTCCATCCTTTCTCTGTTAGTTTATGTATGTCTTTACAGGTGAGGTGAGTCTCTTGAAGGCAGCATATAGTTGGGTCTACCTTTTTAATCCAGTCATTCTGTCTGTGTCTTTTGAGTGGGGAATTTAATCCTTTTACATTAAGACTTGTTATTGAAAGGTGTTGATTTACTCTTAACATTTTATTGATTTTTGTTTGGATGTCTTAAGTATCTTTTGTTCCTTTCTTTCTGATTTAATATTTGTCTTTTATATTTGTTGGTTTCTTAGGGGGTAGATAAACTTTCTTTTCTTTCTTTTTTTTCTTTTCTCTTTACTGTTAGCATATTTATTTTACTTGTGAGTTTTGATTTTTCTTGAATTTTTATGGCATTGGTAGTTATTTTTCAGGTACCAAACCCAGTACTCCATTGAGAAATTCTTGTAAGGGTAGTCATGTGGTAATGAACTGCCACAGTTTTTGTTTGTCTGAGAAATATACTATTTGGCCTTCATTTTGGAAGGATAGCCTTGCACGGTAAAGTACTCTTGGGTGGCAATCTCTGTCTTTTAGTATTTTGAATAAATCATTCCTTTCCTTTCTGGCTTTTAGGGTTTGTGATGAAAAGTCTGATGTTAGTCTGATTGGGGCTCCCTTATAGGTGACTTGTCACTCCTCTCTTGTATGTTTTAAGATTCTCTCTTTGTCTTTGAGTTTTGTCAATTTGACTATAACATGTCGTGGAGAAGATCTCTTTGGGTCGAATACGTTTGGGGATCTTTGAGCTTCCTGGATCTGAAGA
>NW_007729308.1:43730-44666 GCF_000696425.1 Galeopterus variegatus
TGATTTTTCATATTTCTGGTATCTTTCCTTTGGTGTTCAGTCATTGTGGCAGGGGGTTTCATGGTCCACTTGTTCAACACTATTTTCTGGCTAGGATCCTGCCAGGGCTGCCAATTTGGCACGGCTGCTTCAGTGCCTGTGCACAGAAGGTTCGGGCCTCTCTGGGCCATGGGGATTGGATTGGGATGGGAGTCCAGCACTGGCACCTACCTGTTCCTGCACAGGTGCCTCAGGTTGTGTGGTTGCCATGGCTCTCCAGCCTCTCTTGGGGGGCCTCTCTGGTCAGCATGCACTCGCCCAGGGTGGGGGTGGGTTCCAGTGGTGGTAGCACCTACTTGCTCTGTCCCACTTTCGCCTCAGTGTGGGTGGTTGCAGTGGGTCTTGTCATTTTGTTATTTTAAATGCAACCTCCCCCTCAACAGAGATAGGTTATCCTATAAATACAGATTTTTTCTGTGATTCCTCCGTGGTTCTGCAGAGTCATAGTATGAAACCAAACACCAAACAGAATTTCTATGGCTCTCTGCTATTCAGATCTTTCCCTCTGTTGTAAATCAGTGGTTTGGATTTTGTACCTAACCCTTGAGATTTGTATTTGACTGGATCTTTTTTGATCACTACTATTTGGGTCCTATCTCTGATGCCTTCCACAGGATTCTGTGGTCTCTTTTCACATCCAGGAATGTATTCCCGCTCATCCTTGTAGGAAGTCTCTAGTTTCTTTTTAAAAATGAAATTTTTGGTTTTAGTTTTCCTTGTTGCTTTTAGATAATTTCTAGGAGCAGAAGAGGAAATGCCAGCTTTACACATCTTCAAACAGTGAATTACCAAGTACCGTTCTATTACTTCCTATGTTTTAAGGGCAAAATACATACTATGAAAGGGGTTGTCCCTGTAGAATATTTTCCTAAATCCTCAAACTCTTTTATAAAGCAG
>NW_007729308.1:46402-46972 GCF_000696425.1 Galeopterus variegatus
TACCAAGAGTGCTGTGGCCCCCAAATGGACCATCAGTTGTCAATAGTTCAGATGAGAACAACCCATCTTTGGACTTGATAGCATACAGACCCTGTAAAGGCCTAAGCTTCTTTTAAAAAAAAATTAATTCTGAATGCTATACTAAATCTCAACTCAAGTTTACTTTTTAACACTGTGAGTAAAAATTGTAAAACTTTAAATAGAAAGATTGTCATTCATGGACTCAACATTTTTAATAAATCATTATTATGAAGTCTAATAGAAGCAATGAGACTCTCAAGTAGGTGAGTGAGAGAGACAGTTTAAAATAACACCAATGGTTACAAAATTGCTGAGTACTGAAGCTTTCTATGTGTTAAGTTGTTTTAATTTATTGTTTCATGAATTTTACACAACACTTTCATGCGGTAAATAATAAATCAGTTGATTGTCACAATTCTTAATGGTACATGATAGGATGAGTAAATTGCCTAAATGCTAGGTGGTGAATTAAACTGTGTAAAATTGATATTATTTTAATATTATGACAAGTTTATTTGGCAAGTGGCAGGGGGTGATAAAATAAATCCC
>NW_007729308.1:47080-47598 GCF_000696425.1 Galeopterus variegatus
ATTATTTTAATATTATGACAAGTTTATTTGGCAAGTGGCAGGGGGTGATAAAATAAATCCCCTTTCAATATCTTCTTTTGTAAATTAAAAAATGTTAATGGTATTGGGCAATAAAACTAATAATAATAGCAATAAGAAAGCTTGGTAGAAATTCTATAATACAGAGGAGTATTTTTTGGTTGGTTGTTTCCAATTAAGAAATCCCTAAATATTTGCTGATATAAAGCAATAATACAATGGAGTGGGTTCCAGAAAAACAAACAAAAAAAAAGTCCTCAAATGACTGTGGAAATCACTATTGACTTTTAAAGTTGTAAATCAAGTTAATAAAGACCTTAAGTGGTTCAAAGTGGTATCAAAGGGTAACAAAATAATGAGTAATAGGCAAATGTGAATATCTTTGATCCCACATAATCCACATCATTTTCCTGGTTCTTGTTGGATTCAATTAAACACAGACTTACCAATTTACACACATTATCTACAATCTCAAGGGAATTATTTACAAACTCTTAGGG
>NW_007729308.1:49117-63456 GCF_000696425.1 Galeopterus variegatus
GGGCGCAGCACCGAGGGTTGCGATCCCGTTGCCGGTCCCGGTCAGGTACGGGCACGACACTGAGGGTTGCGGTCCGTTGCCGGACACGAAAAAAAAAAAAAAAGAAGGGGCATGAGCTCTAAGAAACACTGGTTGCTGTACATGATTTAAAGATGCAGACGGCGCTAACAAGAAATGAACTGTGTTCTTTTGGACCTTCTGCCTCAATTTTCAGAGCTATACACTTCTTATCTCATTCATCCATCCACTCATGTACATTTCGTTCTATACCAAGTAATGGAGACATAACAACAGTAATGTAAATGCTGTTATAGCATGCTTAGATTCTTCAGAATCATTCTATTAACAAAGTATAATGCATAAAACATTATTTTTAATAGAAATGGAAGATGGAAAAAGAGTCTGGCTTATGCTCAATTAACGTTATCATGAAATAGGGATTTATGTACATATGAATGATGTGCCTATGTAACTATAAATATGTATATCACAATGTATGTACATATAAAGAAAATAAGCAAACAAAAAAGTTCTTTATAGTGGAATTATGGGGGGAAGGATTAGCTTAGTGTGCCATGGAAGTGAAATATTTCATTTTTCATTTATACGTCTTTATATTAATAATTGTAGCCATTTGTAAATACTGATTTAATGAAAAATAGAAATATTAATCAGATTTCTGTTTGTGTTGAAATGTTTCCTTGCTTATGATTCTGTGCTTTTTGCTCTAATTTCTCACTGATATTTTTTCTCATATTTCAAACACTTTTAAAATTTGATTTTTCCAGTAAGACTTTTGGGAATATGCTGTTTTCAGTTAGCATACATTCCTCACTTTGGTCATTTTGTTGCCCTTACATATGAATAGGTGAAGAATTCTCAAATCATATTTCCCTTTTCAATCTTTAATTTCTTACCTTTAATTAATTTTCTACCATAGAGTGCTTCAAAGAACTAAGATCTTGTGTTTCTCTTTATCAGAGTATAGCTTATGCCTTTATAATGGAAATTTAACTTTCTCTTTATCCATAAAATTAATGTCTTTTTACCAGAATTGAAATTTACATCTCTACAAGGCAGTGCCTTCTCATCTTTAGAAATTAACTGGTTTTTAGTTAATCGAAAATTTTTTCTGCTATATGCTGTTCTCGTTCTCTAAAAGTCCTATTTTATTATATCTCCCAGATCTAGCATCCACACCTCTGATATTTATTTCACCACTGAAGTGATGATGATAATAACAGCAACAGCAATAATAATAATTTCTAATATTTATATATCATTTACCATACACACACACACACACACACACACACAGCATTTTTTTTTTCAAATTTACTACAGTTTTCTCATCTGTCAGTAGTACTAATAAGAGCTATTTTATTAGCACTCCTACTGACAGATGAGAAAACTAAAGCACAGAGTGTTACATGATTTACCAAAGGCCACACAACTAATGAGAAAGGACAGAGCCCAAATGCAAACCTGTCTCAGAAGACCAGACTCTTAACCACTAATCTATACTTCTTCTGTATTTGGTGTTCAGTTCTTCCTCTGAGTTTAGTCTATCTGGAATTTTTGCTTCGTTTGGAATTTTAACTTCTTCGAATTAACATGTTTATTATAAAGTGTATGATAAAACCAAAATACAACTTTTAGGAATGTTTTTCCTGTTTTCTAACTGTAAAAACAAACTTGTCTGAAAACATAGTTACACAAGTTCTAAAAAAAAAGACATATTTCCTGATTGGTATTCATGATCAAACTCACTAATATTTGGGTTGGCTCTGAGTCATGATTCAGAAAACACAGAAGGAAAGAGGCATTTGATTTTTACTTGAATAATTTCTGCAAAGATATCCTTTTAGTGTTTCATTGTATAGAATTAATAGGAAAAAATCTTTCTGTCGTCTTTATGGCCACTGCAGTTGACCATTTAGTAATCATAAGAATGATTTTAATCTTTAAGGCATGCAAATAACTATGATTACCAATGCCTCTTATGGACCCATATACATTACACAAGGAATTATGAGAAATAAAAAGTGGTTTAAACACAAACAGCTCTTGAGCTGCAGAAATTTACTGTTATTCAGAGATACAGATCTACATTAAACATACCAACATAAATAAACAAATTCCAAGAGTAACATACGTGCATTTTAAACTTGAGAATGATGTGAAAGAAGAACATTTCCTGGAAATTGGGGACATAAGTTAGATGTTAAGAAGTAAAATTCTAAAAACAACTTACTTCCTGGCCAACTCTTATTGCAAATTCCTTTGAGTGCTGGTAAAATGAAGCATGACTGAGAACTCTACACGGGTGGCAGCAAATGCTGCAGTGGGTTCATTGAAAGACCCTCCTGAGGTTAAAACTCTCCAGCATTTATCAGAACAAATGCAAAGTCATACCTCATTATGACCAAAACATGTTGCATTTTCCTGCTGGAAATACTAGGAAATGGAAGGTACCAGGCAGTTAGCATCAGTCTATAGCTAAAACACAAAATTTGATAATAGAAAACATGAAGCAATATTGTAAAAGCTCTGAGGTCAGACTTTTGAGGTTTGAATCCTAGAACTAGCCAAGTTATATAACTTTCTAAAAGTCAATTAAACTAAATCTCACTTATTATCCCCATGGGCATAGCTAAACCTTGTCATTACCAGTAATGGCCACCACCCCAGTCTAAATTTCTTGCACCCCTTGGGTGATTACTGGAACCTCCCTTTCAAGCTTCCTGTCTTGTACTTTAATTGCATCAACTTTTCACCCCCAGAAGGACCTCCAGTATGCTGATTCTACTAACTTTTTACTGTCTCTTGTTTCCGTGATATATATTCCCTCCTCCTTATTCAATTTAAATTCCATGATAAATTACTATGACCCCTCTCTTCCCTTATGTACAACGTAAACTTCCTTATCCCTCTGCCTCTCCCCTCCCCTTTCACTGGCAAAAGCACAACCTTAATTAAATCTAAACATCTGTCTACTCCACACTACACCTGTGGAGGTGGAAAGGAAATATAACCCAGGCTAACAAGACTGACTTTTAATTAGTGACAATTAATCTCAAGTTTACTGTAAATGCTGTCAATCATGCTACTTCCTAGATTTCTAGATCACTCACTCTCTTATTTTCCAAGATAGTGCTTCAATCTCTGTTCCTTTTTCAAACCATAATGACTTCCCTTTCAACCTTACTTTCAGCTGATCAACTTGTCTGGAGCCACACATCACATTTATCCACCTTCCAGAACCTGCCCTTCCATAACTCTGTCATCCTGCATCCTACCATAGATGAACCATCCATAAGCCCAACGATTGGGACTTTTTCCTCTTCACCACCAGATCCTGTATTCTTCTCTTTACACAGGACATAATTTAAGTGTTTCTCCACTGTCCCAATATCATCTGTTCTTTGCTCTCTAATTGACCATTCCCATCAGCCTCCAGACAAAACATTGTTTGGCCCCTTGTTAAAATATAGAGAGAGAAGTTGGTTAAGGTACACAAAATTACAGCTAGGTAGAAAAAATACAGCCAACCCTGGAATCTATAATTAACAATGATTTACTACATCTTATCAAATGACCGGAAGAGATAAAATGTTCACATCGTAAAGAAATGATTAAGTTTTGCAACAATAAATATTGCTAACTACTCTGATTAGATCATCACACATTGTATACGTGTAATGACATATATATATATATATATATATATATATATATATATATATATATANTTTTTTTTTCAAATTTACTACAGTTTTCTCATCTGTCAGTAGTACTAATAAGAGCTATTTTATTAGCACTCCTACTGACAGATGAGAAAACTAAAGCACAGAGTGTTACATGATTTACCAAAGGCCACACAACTAATGAGAAAGGACAGAGCCCAAATGCAAACCTGTCTCAGAAGACCAGACTCTTAACCACTAATCTATACTTCTTCTGTATTTGGTGTTCAGTTCTTCCTCTGAGTTTAGTCTATCTGGAATTTTTGCTTCGTTTGGAATTTTAACTTCTTCGAATTAACATGTTTATTATAAAGTGTATGATAAAACCAAAATACAACTTTTAGGAATGTTTTTCCTGTTTTCTAACTGTAAAAACAAACTTGTCTGAAAACATAGTTACACAAGTTCTAAAAAAAAAGACATATTTCCTGATTGGTATTCATGATCAAACTCACTAATATTTGGGTTGGCTCTGAGTCATGATTCAGAAAACACAGAAGGAAAGAGGCATTTGATTTTTACTTGAATAATTTCTGCAAAGATATCCTTTTAGTGTTTCATTGTATAGAATTAATAGGAAAAAATCTTTCTGTCGTCTTTATGGCCACTGCAGTTGACCATTTAGTAATCATAAGAATGATTTTAATCTTTAAGGCATGCAAATAACTATGATTACCAATGCCTCTTATGGACCCATATACATTACACAAGGAATTATGAGAAATAAAAAGTGGTTTAAACACAAACAGCTCTTGAGCTGCAGAAATTTACTGTTATTCAGAGATACAGATCTACATTAAACATACCAACATAAATAAACAAATTCCAAGAGTAACATACGTGCATTTTAAACTTGAGAATGATGTGAAAGAAGAACATTTCCTGGAAATTGGGGACATAAGTTAGATGTTAAGAAGTAAAATTCTAAAAACAACTTACTTCCTGGCCAACTCTTATTGCAAATTCCTTTGAGTGCTGGTAAAATGAAGCATGACTGAGAACTCTACACGGGTGGCAGCAAATGCTGCAGTGGGTTCATTGAAAGACCCTCCTGAGGTTAAAACTCTCCAGCATTTATCAGAACAAATGCAAAGTCATACCTCATTATGACCAAAACATGTTGCATTTTCCTGCTGGAAATACTAGGAAATGGAAGGTACCAGGCAGTTAGCATCAGTCTATAGCTAAAACACAAAATTTGATAATAGAAAACATGAAGCAATATTGTAACAGCTCTGAGGTCAGACTTTTGAGGTTTGAATCCTAGAACTAGCCAAGTTATATAACTTTCTATAGGAAATGGAAGGTACCAGGCAGTTAGCATCAGTCTATAGCTAAAACACAAAATTTGATAATAGAAAACATGAAGCAATATTGTAAAAGCTCTGAGGTCAGACTTTTGAGGTTTGAATCCTAGAACTAGCCAAGTTATATAACTTTCTAAAAGTCAATTAAACTAAATCTCACTTATTATCCCCATGGGCATATCTAAACCTTGTCATTACCAGTAATGGCCACCACCCCAGTCTAAATTTCTTGCACCCCTTGGGTGATTACTGGAACCTCCCTTTCAAGCTTCCTGTCTTGTACTTTAATTGCATCAACTTTTCACCCCCAGAAGGACCTCCAGTATGCTGATTCTACTAACTTTTTACTGTCTCTTGTTTCCGTGATATATATTCCCTCCTCCTTATTCAATTTAAATTCCATGATAAATTACTATGACCCCTCTCTTCCCTTATGTACAACGTAAACTTCCTTATCCCTCTGCCTCTCCCCTCCCCTTTCACTGGCAAAAGCACAACCTTAATTAAATCTAAACATCTGTCTACTCCACACTACACCTGTGGAGGTGGAAAGGAAATATAACCCAGGCTAACAAGACTGACTTTTAATTAGTGACAATTAATCTCAAGTTTACTGTAAATGCTGTCAATCATGCTACTTCCTAGATTTCTAGATCACTCACTCTCTTATTTTCCAAGATAGTGCTTCAATCTCTGTTCCTTTTTCAAACCATAATGACTTCCCTTTCAACCTTACTTTCAGCTGATCAACTTGTCTGGAGCCACACATCACATTTATCCACCTTCCAGAACCTGCCCTTCCATAACTCTGTCATCCTGCATCCTACCATAGATGAACCATCCATAAGCCCAACGATTGGGACTTTTTCCTCTTCACCACCAGATCCTGTATTCTTCTCTTTACACAGGACATAATTTAAGTGTTTCTCCACTGTCCCAATATCATCTGTTCTTTGCTCTCTAATTGACCATTCCCATCAGCCTCCAGACAAAACATTGTTTGGCCCCTTGTTAAAATATAGAGAGAGAAGTTGGTTAAGGTACACAAAATTACAGCTAGGTAGAAAAAATACAGCCAACCCTGGAATCTATAATTAACAATGATTTACTACATCTTATCAAATGACCGGAAGAGATAAAATGTTCACATCGTAAAGAAATGATTAAGTTTTGCAACAATAAATATTGCTAACTACTCTGATTAGATCATCACACATTGTATACGTGTAATGACATATATATATATATATATATATATATATATATATATATATATATAATATGTTTCAATAAAAAAATACTTTAAAAAAAGTATTAAGCAACTGAACACTGCTTTTGAGCCCTGTTGGCTGTTACCCTTTTGTTTGCTTCTCTTTGTCTTTCTTACTGTCCCCAACTTCTTTCTGCTCATTCTCTCCTAAAACTTCCCAACAGTCTTTGGCCTCCACCATCCACCAAAACTGTTCACTTTAATGTCACCAGTGATCACCACCTTGTTATATCAAATCATAAACTGTCAGCATCTGATACCGTTGATTATTCCTCCACTTTAAAACACTTTCTTAGTTTGACTCTGAGGAGACATTACTTTCCTGGCTCTGACTTTCCTCCTTCAGAGACTCATCAGACTTCTTTCTTGCCTCCACCTGTTGCTGTCTTTCTGTTGTGGGTCTGGCATCCTTCTCTTTTCTCTCTCCCCCTCCCCTGGTGATCTCCAACCCCTGGTTTTAAATATTGTTTATATGTTAAATACTTCCAAATGCATTTCTCTGATCATGGCTTCTCTTCCAAACTTCAGAGTAATACATTCACTGACAAGTGCACCTCCACGTGGATGTCTAACCTCGACCTCAACAAGCCCGAAGATGGATTTCTGATTACCCTGAAAATCGACATGATCTGCAGATTGCCTTATTTATGTTCACTGCACCTTCATACTAACAACTGCACTAGGCCAAGTGCTTCGAGTTATTCTCATCTACACAGGTATCCAAAACTGGCTTTCAATCCATCAGGAAATTCAGGTGGCTCTACCTTTATAATATATCTAGAATCAGATTCATTCTCAACATCATCACCGATAATACCATAGCCTGAGCAGCATCACAGTAGCTGATATTACTTCAACAGTCTTCTGACAGTTCTCCTGGCTTCTGTTTTTGCCCTCCCTATAGTTTCTTTCTGGCCAAAATGATTTTTTAAAAATATGTCAGAGCACGTCACTCTTCTGTTCAGAACCTTCCTATTGCACCTCCCTTTTTCTTCCTTTCTTATGCTTAGAATTGTTTTTCCCAAATATCCACTTTGCAACTTCCCTTATGCCCAAAAGAACTTTGCTCAAAGATCACCTTTTCAATAAAACTTATTCTTACCCTCTATTTGATATCCCTGAGCCTCTGCTCCACCCAGACTATCCCAATCCCTATGACCCTGTGGTACACTTTTGTTGTTCTAATTTCATATCACATATCATTTTCCAATAGTCTATATAATTTACTTATTTGTTGATTTGTCCATTGGTTTTGTTGTTTATTGTCTATCTCCCTCAGCTAGAATATATGTTCTAATAGATCAAGAATCTTTATACATTTTGTTCAATGACACATATGTATTGATAAATAAATATATTTTAATAAAATAAACAAATGAATAAATTAAATCTGTTAAGTAGTATTATTATGACTACCATGCAATACGTTTGTTGTAAGAGCTAGATGAAAGATTAAACGTAATTTGGTTAGCCGTGTGGCTGGTACAAACTAAGCCCTCAATAAATGTTACTGTATTATCATTATTTATACATAAATTTACATTGCCTTACTGTTTAGACAGTGCTGAAAAGTTGTAAATCAAATAACTCCTTAATTTTATGGTAATTAAAAGTATTTTGAAGAAATTATACATGGAAAATACTATTTGTGTTCTAATTTTCAACAGAAGGAACATAGAACTGATATTTATGTTCTGTTTACCAGTGATAAAGTAATTTTAAAGTCTAGCAAAAACAAAATTTTAAAACTTAACATAGCTCTTTTTAACATATGTATGTGTACATATATTAATATATATATGCATGTACATATAAGCAGTCAATATATATTAAGTTTATTAAAATATATACTTAATATCCACAAAGGTAAAGGTCTTATTTTAATTTTTAGAATTTTATTTGTAAATAAAAGAAAAATGAGATAATATTTGAGAAGTTGATACTTCCTGCTGTATTGGATTTTTCAAAATATGAAAACGAATTAAAGACAAGAATGGCACATTAAATTACTGCAGTGTTAAAGAACTGTTTTTTTATGTATACCTCTGTTTTATCTTCCCATAGTGAATTCCTTCTAAAAATTTTCATTGTCAATATTCCTCAAAAACATATTTTTGAGGTTATATACTGCTTGCATTTGTCTTTTCTTATTCTTATAAACATAGCAAACAAAACAGCACAGTGACAACCTGTTCCAAATGTGCTAGAACCTTGGCAGTGTCTCTCACATTTTTCTCCTTTTCTCTACCCATGTGTGTATCTCAGAGCAGGCTTCCTGGATTAAGGTAAGTGGTAGCTAACTGCTCCCAGCGCACCCGTACCAGTCCTTCACAATGTTGAGTAAACTTTGTAAACTCAAACCCTGTTCTGTCACTCCCCTGTTTAAAATCCTCTTCTGTGGACAAAGTTCATTATTTCATTTTTCTCCTGGTCGGTTGTCTTATCTTCCTCTAAGTCTGGACATGGTCTCCTTGTTTTCACAAGGACTCTAGCCAACTGGACTGCTTAAAGTACGCTAATGCGCCACAGGCATCTTTGAGGCATTGTACAGGTATCTCCCGATGTGTACAGTTGTGTATGTATTTACTTTCCCCATTCCAGAGATTCTGCCCCTGGCCTTGCTGGCTCCTACTTATCCTTCAAAACTCACACAGGCATTAGTTCCCAGAGAAATCTTGGTTGATTGCACCTGGCTGGGTTTGTTGGGCCTCCTCCGTTTCCCTAGGACATTTCACTTTTCCAGTTATAGTGCCTCCCATGA
The DNA here is from genome assembly GCF_000696425.1 of Galeopterus variegatus. Classification (NCBI taxonomy): domain Eukaryota; kingdom Metazoa; phylum Chordata; class Mammalia; order Dermoptera; family Cynocephalidae; genus Galeopterus; species Galeopterus variegatus. Next base: position 58,202 of record NW_007729308.1, read on the forward strand.
TGGCTACTCCTAGCTTGTTTACTTGTTTACTTGCCACAAGAGGCTGTAAAAGCCTTGAAGCAGGAGCTACGTCATGCTACATTCTCAACCTAAATAGCACTCCATACATGGGAGGTACTCAGTAAAGGCCTATTGATTGCAAAGTAATGTAAAAATGAATAGCAAACTCTAGCCTCAGAATTGACAAACACCTTGGAAAACAGGGTAGACCATGACCTCAGGTCACATCCAATTCTGATCAGGAAGCAACTTGGCACTAAAATCCTACTGAGAATCTCAAGGCCAGTAATTCTAGCCTTGCTTCTACCCTAAATTTCTTTGAGTAAAATTTAAAATCTTCTTTTTTTCTTTCCTCTTTGTTAATTTTTATTCCAGTTTGTCATTCTTTGACGTTGATTCAAACTTTATAGCTCATACTTTTACCAAAGTTTTTCACTGTGTTTGTGTTTTTAGTTTTTACTTCTCTGATGAAGACAGCCTTAGTTTCATCAGAGAATTTTCTTCTCCCTCATTGACTTAATTAACACTTAGTTCTCTCCTTAGAATACAACTTCTAGCATTGCCTCTTTGAGATAAAGCTGCTCATTGTCCCATATCATCTATGTCTCCCAGGAGGGGCACTGGAGGGGTTGCTTTCAAAGTTTCCCGACACAGAACTTTACATCTGTTTTACATTCTCTTCTTCAACATCCATTTTACTTAACTATTTTATTGTTAGCACATATTTGCCACTGACATCTACAAAGTTCCAATCCCCTATCCACCTTATGTAAGTGTCCCATGTGCTCTCTCTACCTAAATTTATCCCAATACTTGAATTATATTTAGTAAACAACAAATAGCATGTCTGGCCTTATAGATTTTTGAACTACTCTACTTCAGTGACTGTCCCTTACTTCTCTTCCTAATTTTGTAGCATGGCCCAAGGTTCCATTGCTTCAGCTTTTCCTGGAAACATCTTAAGAGCACTTTGCATTTCTCTTCTTCCACTGGGCGTAGGTAGGCAGATCAATTCATGAATGTACGCAAACATCTGTATTCTCTGCTCACATATGTGAGTCTGAGCAATGCTAAACAAGCAAACAAACAAATGGGCCAAATCCAACTTGGGTGTGTCAAGTGCACCAAATTACATATGGACCAGCCTGGCTGTATCCTCAGAGGCAAGAAATAATCTCACTCAATGCTGGCTGTTACCTCTCCCAGTCTTCAGCAGCTACTCACAATTTACCCTTCTCTGTGATGCTCATTGCCCACCCCAACCTGTCTCCCAATTTCAAAAAAGAAAATGAAACCCAACTGGAAGGACTTCCTTAACTTCCTGCGGTGTTTCATCGACAAACATGCGCCGACATGGTAGGCTCTCCGCAAGAGAAGCATTTGTCCTAAAAATATTCTCCTTACCCTTACTATGCAAAAAGTTAAAAAGCAAATATTATACATAGTCCAAAATTCCAACAGATTTTTTGAATAAAATTAAGCTAATAAGAAACACAGTTTTAAGATTTGTTATGAAGATTGATTCCCTACAAAGCCCATTTTATAATCTTATAAGGCTAGGACAGTAATTCCTAAGTTTAATACTTTCTAAGCAATGACATGGTATGCAGATATTGAGAAGAAATAGCAACTTAAAATTCTATATATCTCAATGTATTCAAATCACATCGTGTGTGTTCAAGGCTAGCTTCATAGGTGGGTGGCCGTGCACCAGCATAAGATCTAGAGCTTAGAAGGGATTCTTGCTTGGTTTACTGCAGTGCCATTGCTATTTTTAAATTTTTTATTACTTTTTGAGCAAGGTGCCAGCATTTTTATTTTGCACTAAACCCCAAAATCAGGTAACTGGTTCAGTAATTATTTTAATTTGGATTTCCTCTAAGAGCAGAGCCTGAGATAAGCATTTGCATGCAACTGTTTACAGGGAGCAGAATTTTAGGTGCTAGGATGAGTGGGCTGATGATCCTCGTGGGCAACTGAATATGGATCTCTTTGTGAATCCTCTGGGGAGCCATGTGGAATGTACCTCCAGGTTGTCTGTCTGAGACATGGGGAAGGGGAGAATGCCTGTGACACCTTCCACTCGTTACTGGCCCAGGACGCCCCAGATATGCTGACCTCTGCACCTCCAGTTTGCAGTTATTGGCATGGCTGGGTGGACTTTTGCATGTGTTCTGACATGGAGCAGAAAATCTTTCTTCCACCTTGGATTGTTTGGGAAACAGACAATGCAACGGAGTTAGGCATGTGAAAGATTTTTTGAAGAATAACACTAATGGAGCAAAAAGAAGGAAAAACAGGAGTGAGACTGAGGAGGCTGGCACAGTGTTGCACACACCTGAGAAGCCCCCAATGGCCTAATGTGGGCTCCAGAGCCAACGAGTGCTCCTTGAGGGGCTGCAGGTTGGGCAGAACTGGCTGGGCTCTTATAGTGCCACCTTGCTATTAGAGACCCAAGGGAAGTATGACCTGGATGTCACAGTCTTCTCCAGCCATTGACCAGGGGCCACGTGGAAGATGTTCTGAATTTGGCTAAAAAGCTGAAAGGAATCTTGAAAAAACTAGTAGATGGAATCTGTCAGCTGACCACACCCCAGCCCCTGGGCAGTGATTCTGTGCTTGAGGAGAACCTCAACAACACACAACTGTGTCTGTCACAATCCCCAAGCCAGAAAGCAGAAGTGCAGAGCTGAGGTGAGAGGCTGCCAGGGTGCACCTTTGCCCCTGGGTGCCTTAGTTGGCAATGGTCAGAAAATACAAGGGGCCAAGAGTAGACGGCAGTACGATGGGAAGGTTCTGACTCAGTAGAACCTTTTCATTCTCTGGTAGTGGACACTTGTTACGGTGTCGCCAAGCATTTGCTCCTCATTTGTTTTATGACAGTGCTCTATTCCTTTTTTAAAGATGAGACACCCAATTCAGGTATTCCCTTGAATATTATTTCACATGACACAGTGCATTTCTTTTCTCTCATGCAAGTTTGAATTAGTTGTGCTGTGACAAGAAACCAGCTCCTGCTTCAGTAATACAACCGTACCCATTTTACAGATGGGACGACCCAGATGCTGAAGCCAACGTCTTTTGTATAAGAACATGCACTACACTAGTCCTCCTTATCTGTGGGGCAGACATTCCAAGACCCCCAGTAGATGCCCCAAACCATGGGTAGTACCAAATCCTATATATGCTATGCTTTTTCTTATATATGCACAACTATGATAAAGTTTAATTCATTAAGTAGGCACAGTAAGAGATTAACAATAGCTGATAATAAAATGAAACAATTATAACAATATATTACAATAAAAGTTATATGAATGTGGTCTCTGTCTCTCTTCAAAGTATCTTATTGCTTGTAATATTTTCAGACCTTTGTCGACCATGCGTACCTGAAACTGTGGACTACAAAACCGCGGATGGAGGCTCCTGCATAGGGCTGAATCCGAGACACAGCTGCAACTCGTATTTGAATTCAGATATCCAAGTTGCCTTCCACTGGGCTATATGCTTCTAGCATATATCTAATCAACTGCCATATTGAATAGCTTCTTAACTAGTTTTTCTCCTCTAAATTTTGCCATTTATCTTTCAATTTAACCATTCTGGAATTTCCATATCAGAGTTTTCTTTCTAAAACATATATTGGATTATGACTTTTTCTTATTTAGTAAACTATTATTGTTCTCTGTAGCTTCCTAGATAAATTCCTAGATAGCATAATCTCTAATATCCGGTCACGCCAAACATGCCTGCTCGATTATTTCTCATTTCTAGGTAGAACTCTTCCCTGGACCTGGTCTCTGCCCCCACTTCTTCCCCAGACAAAAAGTCACATCAGCTTGTGGAGATTCATATGTTTCACAAATACCCTGTGATTCTGGAAGGTTTGCTTACATGCATGTTCATGCCACTAAATTCTGTGCTCCTTAAGTATGGAACATCTTTCATCCCTATCCTTGTTTTTCCTGAAGAGAATAGTGTTTAATACATGGTATGCCCCCAACTGTTTATTGAATTATTTACATATTTTATAGGTGTCACCTCTTTTGCAAGACTTCAAAGCCTGGAAAACAAAGTTTTTACCGGGTTTGGCAGTGTTAGCAAAATCAAAGGGCCAAAAATACAAAAAATCATGGGATCTTGTAATAAGGTAAAATAAAATAGTTCTTCTGATAAAAAAGTTCTTCTCCCACTCAAAAAAAAAAAAAAATCAAATCCTATGTTGATCAAAAATCTATTAATTTATAGAACAAAAGAAGTCAGAACATAAAAAATGATTTCAGTAAATAAAATTTAAAAAAAAATAGACATGGCGAGCTTTATGAGACAAATTACTCAGTATCATTCACAAATTCACTGTGAAGGAAAGCAATGTCTGTCATCAGGGGGGAACATACAGATTAAGAGACTTGAGTCACATTAACCCAGGCTTTTTTGAAAGCTGATTCCAACAAGCTGTGAGACAAAACCATTTATGGAGCTAGTGGTGAAATTTGAACACTGACCAGATATTTGATGATTTTGGAGGAATATTTTTTTTTTCACAGAATGATGATAGAATGGCTATCTTTTTGTTAAGAACTTTATCTCTTAGTGATGGATATCCGGGTAGTTATAAACAGAATGGAATGACATTGGGATTTGATTTAAAGGTGTGCGGGTTCCCAGGGAGTGGGTGGAGTTTACACAAAATGAGATTGGACAGCATATTAAAGTTCATGAAGGAGGGTGATGAGTTCGTCTGGGTTCATTACATTTCCCCATTTATTTTTATATTTGTTTGGGGTTTTCCACACTAAAAAAAAAATTAACACACACTCATCATATAGTATTCAAATGTGTTGCATTGACATTTGGGCGTAAAAGACCCAGGAACCTATTAAAAGTGAATTTGGCTTCTCTGAACCCCGTGTACATGTGAACAACACTTTCACACAATACCATATTGATAACTATAGGGAAATTCTAACAGATTACTTCAGCAGCAGCATCATAAACAGAAAAAAACAAAAAAATTATGTCGGTTCCGTGGATTCCTTTTCCCCACTTCTCACCTCATCAAAACAAAGTACATTTGCTATTATCTCCATAGAAGCCTGCTTTCTGGCAGCTGTTTCTTAAGAATTGTTAAGGGGCACATTTTGGCATCCAGTTATGCATAGGTGCATCTACTGTTCACAAAAGAATGAAATTTTGGTGCTTTTTGCGCATTCAGCTATTGGTATCAAATCAACCTTGAAAAGATATGCAAAAAA
>NW_007729308.1:64144-69202 GCF_000696425.1 Galeopterus variegatus
AAAAAATTCATTTTGTAAGTAACTTTTACTCTGAGGTTTCTTAGCTCTAACATCAGTTCTATTCTATCCATCAAATGAAAGAGCTAGCTTGTCTCTATTTATCAGATTGATATCAGATTACAAAGTTATAGCTATCGTTGGTATTTGTTTAAAGGTAATTTAACTCCATTTCCCTTTAAAGAAAAACGTACTGAAGTAAAACTGAAAGAAATAAAAATAAAACATTATGCTTCTTAACATTTATGAATCAGTATCCTTCTCCCCATGCCTTTAAAAACAGTAGCTAAATTAAACAAAAACAGCATGGCTTTAGATCACAGAATCAAAATTCCTTTGGGATCCTACGTTATGCAAATTTCACTTTTGGAGTTAAAAGGAAATTAAGAGAAGTTTGGAGTGGATAAAATGTTTCAATGTAGGCATTTAAAAGAAACTGGATAAGCTATTGAACATCTGTTCAATGTAATCACATTTGGGAATACAACATCTTGAAACAAACTCTAAGAAAATAAAATAGCAACTTTCCAAAAGCCCAACACCCAGTTTAAGTTATACTATTTTTTAATGACTTCCGCTGGTAAGTAATTTTTCCAAAACTTTTGAAAACAAAACTAAATCTTTACCATATTAAAACTATAGATAACATATGAATGTATAAACTAACAGATACTTAATCCATGGCTGAACTAGTGTTTAACTTTCTGGTATTTTCATCCTGGATGAAGGTGAAATTCTGCAAGTATTCTATCTTTATCTGTTTCCCTTAGCCTTGATGGATGACAGAATAATGGTGTGGTCACTTGGTGGTCTGAAACATACAGTGCACCATTTATTCTGCTAAATCTTAATCTGGCTCGTATGAGAGAAAATCAGTTTACAGGTGGGCGGTGTTCTCTAGCTATTCCTAGTCACCTGATCCAAAGGCCACTTGGCAATGGAAGGACTAATGACAAAGAGATAGCATCAGTCAGCTATTGATAGTCATTAGCCTTTGAAGCTCCTCTCAGCTTAGATGTAAATCATACACAATGAAGGCACAGAACATTAAAGGCAGAAATTCTGTAAAACCAGTTGAGCTGATTAGTACCAAATTACTGATGCTCCATCTGCTAGGATTGTTATATTTTTTTGACTGTCTGACTGAAAAGCTTCATTTCACAAAGAACCCATGTTCAGTGTTCCTATGGGATGTACTTTACAGATGCACAAAGGAAAGAGATGGTGAAAAATACCCAGTCATTTTATGAAGATTTAATCTCACCATTAAGAAAGTTAGCAATTTATATATGAAGACATTAGGAAATATGTTTCCCAAAGTGTGCAAATATATACTTTGTCATCAGAGTGCCAAATGAAATGGTAGCACTCAAGCCTCCAGATTTTCCTACATGTATTTAAAGGTATAAATAAATAGATGAGGATTTATGCCACAATAATAGTATCCTGTTTAGGTGCAAATGTTATGGCCAATATACAACCGTGAGTTGTCCAGGAGAGAGAGAAGCAAGCAACTTTGAATATTCCACTGGTGCTGAAAATTTTCAGTGTTAAAGGTGATTACATCTTAGTTCAATATAAATAAATATTTGATTTCCCTGAATTATTGTGTAATGATTTCATGTTTTCCAAGAAATGTTTTCATCATGGTTTATCTCCCGTTGTTTATCTGCCTATAAGAACAGTATGAACAGATCATGAGGTCTGTGATGCATATTGTTGAGGGAATAACCTGGTCATGTGACATTTATCATTGTAAATAATAAGTTATAAATAAAGTTTTATATATGAATGACATATTTTGTGCATGAAAGGTGAATCTATAATAAATAATCTGACTTTGCTATCCTGTGATTATTTCGAAGGTAACAGAAGTTGTAAACTATGCGATTTTTCATAGAATGGTTATAATGTAGACAAGAACTTGTTCTGAAAACCATATATGTCATACAGTTTAGGCTCAGTCATACAGAACCAAACGATCTTTTAATCTCAGCAGCTTACCAAAGCAAATGTTGGTTGCATACATACCTTATATGTCCTTCAACATGGACTGTGATTCTGTTCTGCATCTCCTTCTTGCTAAGATCCAGCCTGGAGGAGCAGCCCCTATCTGCAGTATCTTGAATTTCACAGTTGAGGGAAGAGAAAGACAGTGTGGACAACACAGTGATCTTGAAGTTTAGCTTCAGAACTGGCACTTCTGCTCACTTCTGCTCATAATTCACTGGTCCAAGCATGACTCATGGCCAAGCTGGTACAGTGTGGAGGGAGGAATACATCATCACTTCTGAGAAAATTAAAAACAGCCAGAACATGTCATTCTCAAATTGAATACAAATAACTTTCAGATAGGCTAGCTTGAAAGCAGTTTGGAACAGAACAAGAACATACACCCCACCATCTTAGCAATGATTGATCATACTTTGCTTTTGTAGTACATGGATGATTATTGCTTTTTTACCAATGATCATTCTAGCCCTGCATTAATGCTCTTTCCTTCTAGATAAAATACTTAAGATACATAATTTCTGAATTCCTTCAACTTCCAGGGAGAATCTGATTCAGAATCAGCCATGGCTTCCTTAATTCCTCTCAGGAATTATTGAGCATAAGCCTAAGTTCTGTAAAATTCTTCTCCCAACTCTCTGAGATATTGCCACAACTGCTCTGGTATGTATTTTCCCTTCCTGCAACAAGCTAAATTAGCCTAACTTGTTGGACTATGGGTATATCCCCAGTGGTCTTTGGTCAGTGACTTTCAATACCTTTTATGGAGAGGGAACATTCTTAACAATAATACCTGCTGCCAGACTTATAATGATCCTTTTGTAAGTTGTATCTCCAGTTGTAGCAGCACACCTGTAATAGTGGCATATGCTTTTGGCACTCTGTACAATCTGTACATTATAATGCATGACTACTTGAACATTATTTTGAAAAAAAATCTACTCAGATTGACTTTAAATTTATCTTTTCTGAATCATGTTTTTATAATGTTTCTTTTCTAAAAAAACGAGAAGTCCAAATTATTTGAGTAAATTCATTTTCTCATTTATAAAGCTGACTAAAGTATACAATATGAAGAGGAAGTACCCATCTCCTGGATTCTTTAATGGTAAACATAAGTTATTTAAAAGTAACATACAAATTATCTTACTTATAACTAATATGAAGAAATTAGCTCATAGGGGTTGCTATAGTATGAAGGTTTATGTCCCCAAAGTTCGTATGTTGAAACCTAACCACAAAGATTATTATATGAAGAGATGGGGTCTTCAGATGTGATTAAGTCAGATCCCTCATGAATGGAATTAGTGCCTTTATAAAAGAAGCCCGAGGGAGCTTGGTCACCCACCCACCCCAGGAGGACACAGCTAGAAGGCACCATCTTTGAAGCAGAGAGCGAGTCTTCACCACTTGCCGAATCAGCCAACACCTTGATTGTGGACTTACAAGCCTCTAGAACTGTGAGCAATACACTTCTGTTGTTTATAAATTACCCAGTCTAAGGTATTTGTTATAGCAGCTCAAATGAACTAAGACAAGGTTTAAGACATGCTCAACCAATTGCTTAGAAGTAATAATTTCTGCAATGGCTTAAATGAAGAGTTATTCACCAAATTCTTCTATTAGATAAATAAATATATATATATACACACACAAAAATATATATAAAGAAATTTCAATTGTTAGGGTGTAGCAGGTTAATGTATTAAAATAATACATTTCTATTTTTGCTAATGGTATTTCTTCCTCCTTTCCAAACCCCCACTCCCCAAAAAACAATTATTTGCCTAGAGGGCTTTAATACAGCAGTACAATATAAACTTCTATCAAGGCAAAAGGGTGAGTGTAAGAAAAAGAGAATTACTATTTTGCAATGAGAGGTACATGCTCATGGAAGAACTTGTGACAATACATAGCATTACACTCTTAATAAACTGACAAATGGTCAATACAACTTAAGCATATAGAGACAAGAGAAGAGCTAAAAGATAAGCATAAACCAAATCACCCACAAAGGCTCCAGTAAGCATCTTTCATCCCAAGAGCATAATTTCATCCCAAGAGCAAAGAGAAGCACTAAGAATTTTCATGAATGGTAGACATTGTGATATTATTAGTATGATAGAAGCATAATTCTGGGTGCAATTTGGAGCATAGTTTTACAGATATTAAACTGAAGTCAGGAAAGCAATGTAACAATCCATGTGAAAAAATGGGAATAACCTGAAACAGAAAAATAGCAATGGGTTTGGTAGAAAGAGAATAGATGAGGTAATATTTAAGTGGTTGAATTTGCAAGATTTGGTGAGCAATTAGATTGCGTAAAAAGGATCAGAGAAGAGTCTAAAACACACCCGAGTTTATGAATATAGTGACATTGAACACATTAAAGAGGGGGCAGGAGATGTAGATAGTTCGGATTTAAGTTTGGCACGTTGGGGTTGAAAAGCATGTTAAGCATCAACGTAGGTACATGCAGAGATTAATTGTGCATATGAATTTGGCATTTAGAAAAAAGCTTAGATACAAAATATTGAGTCTAGACTCATTTTCATTTACATGGTACAAGAAATACAGGAATGGATACGATTTTACAAGAAAAGTATCTAAAGTGAGGTGTTAAGTTTGGCTGAAGCAGAAACCCAAAGGACATCAGTGTTCATTTTGTGGGCTTAGATAGAGAAGCCTGCAAAGTGAAACTAAGGAGAGCAATGTCAGAGGCAAAACTGCGAGCTATTTGGAAGCGAAAGGAGGAGAGTTTTAAAAGAAGATACTGTCATTCATATTGTCAATTTTTCCATGAGACTAAAAAAGGTTGATGAGGAAGACCCTGCTAACATCAGAGTACAGTTTCAATATACGGTAGTGCCATCAAAACCCAGAATGCTGTAAATGAGAAGTATGACTGTATCTATGTAAATTGATGTCAGTGAGAGAAATGTGATTCGAGTATCTCAGTCCAACCGACAGATGCATTAGCAACGTTAAGGAAACTACCATCACAGCTAGGCCTCAGGTACAACTGGAATCAGTGTCTTTGAATGTCAGGAT
>NW_007729308.1:70692-72176 GCF_000696425.1 Galeopterus variegatus
CTTCTCGGCTGCTAGAACTATTGTTTTCCCACTCTCAGGACAAAAGGCAGGGAAACACTTTCCTGCTGTTTGTCCCCAAACTGCAAATAATAACATCCTCCCCACCCTAAACAAACAAAAACCAAGTGAAACGAAGCAAACAAACACCCCCAATACCAGGCGCTCTCCTTTGCCACTGTTGGAGGTAGCCACGATAATGTCGACCCAGTGCCACCAGCACCTCTTCCTATAGTTGGTAACAGACTGAAAAATCTCACATTGAAATAGGGAGGAAACATACAACCAAGAAGTGTGAAATAATCAATATGACCAAACATCTCAGAAAACTAAATGCATCATTTTGAGAAATATTATAAACTGGCCACACTCCCCTTTGATGCTTGGATTAATTAAAGATATTGATACAAATAAATACTGCCTTGAAGAGATACATGTAAAACAAAATTTAACATGAAAGTTTTAAATAAATGTTGACAATGACATGGCTGAAAAACAGAAAACAGCGCACATGCAGCAGATGAACTGCAGATAAAGAAGGATTGAACAAAACGTCTTTGACCAAGACATACTGAGTTTTTCCAAATTGACAAAATGTCCAAACCACAATGACTAATTACTCACGAATGTTTGTGTAATAAATAGGACAGGAACAAAATATATACACCAGAACTGTGTTAGAATAACAAAGATAAACTGAGAGAGACATAATTGTTCTGTGAATTTGACATCTCTTCTTGCTCCCATTAGTCAAATAAACCTCAAAATAAATAAACTGGTGATTATTTAAACTGGTGAATAATAAAATTTATAAGATATAAATAAAATATATGTAGAAAATTTTACTTTCTCAAACAATGAAGGGACCATCAAGTATTNTTTTTTTATTTTTAAGCTGTTCTTTTTTATTATTATTTATTTATTTTTATATTTCACATAAAAGTTAATAGAATACAGTGAGCAAAGCAGAAGTTGTTGAAAATACCAGAGACGAAGAGCACGGTTAAGAGTGTGAGGCCCCTTAGTGTAAGGTCAAAGGCAGAGTGGTCCAGAATTAAATGCAGAATTGCTTAGTGCAGGCCATGAACGTTTACTAAAGCAAGACGTGCTTGGAGAAGATATTCATGAAGCGTTCATGACGGAAAGTTGAGGTATCCAGGGGTTTCTCCAATAACTTGAAGTCATTTCTATGTTGTAGATGGTAAGTGTGTCTGCTAGAAGTAAGGAAGCGGTGCAGGATTCAAGATACAGAGACAGGGAGGAAGGGTTGAAATATTGTGGGGTAGACTCACAGGCTGCAGGAAAACAGAAAAGATGAACCCTCACAGCGCTAGAACTTACATGGAAGCCGTTTACAGAGTGCAGGAGGAATTTTCACCTATAAGGGTGGCGCAGCCCTTGAGTAACAAAATGAGGGCTCCGTGTCCTTCTCGGCTGCTAGAACTATTGTTTTCCCACTCTCAGGACAAAAGGCAGGGAAACACTTT
>NW_007729308.1:73771-78958 GCF_000696425.1 Galeopterus variegatus
ATAAACTGGTGATTATTTAAACTGGTGAATAATAAAATTTATAAGATATAAATAAAATATATGTAGAAAATTTTACTTTCTCAAACAATGAAGGGACCATCAAGTATTAAATGGGAAGGAGGAATCACAAAGGGAAATATTGATTACTTTGATAAAATAAAAAAACAAAGAACAGGTTAAAAGATAAAAAAGAAAGCATTTGCAGAAAACTCTGCAAATAAATAACTACTAACCTTAGTATGAAAACTTATGTTTCAAACGAATAAGCAAATAATTTAGCTCCACAATTAAAAGAAAAAAAAGCACATGAATCTTGAATTTTCATCCATAAAAATAGCAAAATAAAATGTTCAGTAAAACTAGTATCCAAATAGATGTCCATTAAATGAAACATCATTTTTTAAGTATGATAATCCGATACGAGAACCTTCATTGCTGGAGAGCATGTGGTAAGAAAAAATATTTCTGCAAATGGTGCATACTATTAGTTAAAATGTGGCAATGTACCTTAGGCTCAACTGTGATGTAATACAAAAGCAAATGGCAGTCGTAAACTCAATAAAGCATTAGAAAACTATCTTTAAACTAAATTATAAGGGTGCCTCAAAAAGTTCCGTGGAAAAATAGAATTAAAAGGTAATGTGAATCTTTCCATGAACTTTCTGAAGTCTCTTCGTATGTTACATCTTAAGAAATACCTGTACTCCCAGGGAATTAAACTGCACACACAGAATGAATCGACTCACTACCCTCATAGACCTAACAGAGTTTGATGGTAAAAGGAAAACAATAATTTTCTAATAGCAGTTGGTGGGATTATTCTTCTGTATATACTTTTTAAATATTTTCCTCAAATATTACAAAATATTTATTTTACATAAGAAGTAAATGTTTCCATAAACATAAAATGAGACAATGGACAAAAGAGAACATTTAACCCAATCTGTTCACATCTCTGTTATCAGGTGTTTAGTCCTATAATGGCCAGGAAATTACTGTAGTAAGTTCCTCATGTCCTGCATATGTGATATTTTCAGGTTTCTCTAATGTAGTTTTTCCTTCTGGTCTACTTTTCCTGAATATTCTGACTTTTGAAAAAGAGTCTGAAAGTTGTCAGTGTCTCTAACAATCTTGGGTTTAGATGTGTTACGTGTTTCTTTGTTGGTTTCCAATGCTGCTACTGCTGCTGGTAGCAGAGTGTGGAAACTTTTATTTCAGTTGAGTTTATACCAACACGACTATAAGACTAAGTGAAAGTGGTAGTCTTTCACAGTAATAATTATGTTTCATGAGTACCCAGTTTGGGTCAAACAAGTCGTAGAGTTGATAAATGGTACAATAAATAAAAATGACACTAATTAATGTGAATTGTTTTGTGGTGCCCATTAAAAGACAAATAATAAAGAAAAGTATTAGAGCAGTGCCTAAAGCTAACTGCCATCAATGCGGCAAGCAACATAAATCAGAAAATTCTATTTGAAGGTTTAGAAATATGGTGACTTGAATATCGAGTAATATGGATGAGAGAAACATATAGCGTATCAATGTAGTCCGAACAAGATGGCATTTTGTAAAGGATCCTGCTTATCTGTTTTAATTTTCTCTACTCCAAAATTAAAACAAGTCAGTCAAGAATAATTGAGTGCACAAATCTTCCCATAAAATTATTTGAAAAATATTTTTAAAAATAGCATGGGAGCCATTTGAGCAAAACTGAATTCCTGCTTATCTGTTTTAATTTTCTCTACTCCAAAATTAAAACAAGTCAGTCAAGAATAATTTAGTGCACAAATCTTCCCATAAAATTATTTGAAAAATATTTTTAAAAATAGCATGGGAGCCATTTGAGCAAAACTGAATATACATTTTGTGATCTATCATCCTAAAGCATAATTATAATGAGCTTCTGATATTAAACTCAAATGTTCTATTTACTAAGTTTCTAGATTAAGTATTTATCCATAGATCTCTAAAAATATTTGATTCAAGTTCAGTACAATTTACTATGTCCTTTACAAGTCTCATTTAGTTTGACTTATTCTTTTTCACTTTTATAAATTTTGTTCATTTTAGCAGGCAACTCACTCTTTTATTCTTCCTGAAATAGATAGATCATTTCACCTGTGTACTTTCTATCAGTCTCCACTTAGATTCTTGCTCAGAATTAATTTTAAATGCAGTGTTGTGAAAAATTATATTTCTAATAGGACATTAACTTTTAACCAATATGTTTTGCAAGCTCTATGACTGCTTACTAATTTTTGAACTGCTCTTTTTTTAATTTGAATTGCCTCACAAATTAACTGTATGTATTTTTTATTTATATTAAGATCTGATCACCTGAATCTTGCTGTTTGAGGAACTCTTTCTTAACTTGCTGTTCTCATGACACATTTGTTTATTTATTTTTTTATTCACTAAATCAACAAATAATTTGAAACACATATTCTGTGCTATGTCATCTGTGAGGTGTTAAAAATATAAAATGTTTTACAGAAAAACAAGACATCAAAAAAAAAAACAAACCTATAAATTGTCCCAAGTCTCTTATTTTGAGTTGAAGTTCCCTGCTTTAAGACCTTCATATCTTCAAATTTATGTTGCTGCATTCTTTGCTAAAGAAATGACTTGTGCTTGCAAGTGCCACCACATTTCAATGACCACATGTCAATGACTGTCAGGTCTTTTCCCCCTTAGGCATTGACTTCTTATCACAACTGCCACCTTTCAGCATTTTCAATTATCACTTTGCTGATTGACACCTTTGAACATTTGTCAACATGCTCACTTCCTTTCGCATGACATAAGGACATTCTGAAGCAAACATTCAGGAAACTTCAGAACTGTGGACTGTTAGGAAACATCATTAGTGACAGCCAGCAAGCTGGCCAGCAAATGAAAACCATGTGCCAGTACCTTATATTTTGCAAATGTATGGCTTAGACCAGCAGGTGAAAAATCCATGCTAGTTTTAGCAAAGAAGTTGACAAGTGATATCCAAATAACAGTGTAAAATGTGTGACTGGCCGTGTGCACAAAACAGCATTGTGTGAGTTTGAGGAGAAATATATAGACCCCCGTTGTTGTAAGGGACCTGGATCATGGCTTCTCATCATTGCTGGAAGTACTGTGGTCCAAAAGAGAGTAAAAGATTTTACTGAGGTCACAAGGACAGTCAAGAATTAGAAGTCAGGGTAATTGCCACTGCTCACGATGTCTCTTGTGCACCAGGAAGAGGTGCTGATGGGCATTATGTTCAAGGCAGAAATTGCTGGGTTGGTTCTCTCCTATCACACACGCACAGGTGCTGTAATGCATAGCACAGGCCTGCTATATTGTATCTTTGCACATTTACTTTCCAAGTATTAAAGGGGAACTTGATGCCCTGTGACATTTACAAAGGAAATGCCAGTAACATATGTTTATAAAGCCCATGTAGGCATATTATCAACCACAATAATAGATGTAAATATTGAAACCACTTTATTACTGAATTACCAAATACAGTTTTATTTAATTTGAGATGAGAAGCTGATAAATAGACACAGAGATGGTACAAAGATGGATAGGTGATGATAGATAGATCAATACATATAAAGAATTTTTACACTGTAAATGCTACAGTGTTGTCTGGAAAAGATAACATGAATTAATTATCTAAAAGTAAAAGATACACCTTTGCAATAATGGACAATTTTTCACATTCATTCGTAAAATTAAATATTTTTCTTAATCTGTAATGATAAATTTTTGAGATAGTCTTTATACACCACAACCATCTTTGAACATTTCTATTAGAATCAAGATTCCATGCTTTGAAACAGGAGACAAGTCAGATATTTATCAGAAGTGAATATCAAATGTATTTGAATACTAATTAACATAAATATACATATCTGGAACTTATGATATACAAAAGAGTTCCCAGTACAGAAAGAAAGAAGTGTGCTTAGATACATTAAAATGTTTGAGTGACTGAATTTCTGCATTGCCCAGATATAATACTAAAATCTACATGAAAAAAAAAATTAATTACCTCAGTAGAATCGCCAAAGGGGAACTTCCTTCTGTTATGATGAGAAGTTGCTTTAAGTTGAAATAGTTTTGAATTAACCCAATTACACATCACTATTCAACTGTGATATTAAACTTAGGAAGTTTAATGATGTGAAAAATACTGCTATAAGAATATCTTGGTGACAACAGAACTTCTAAAATGTTCATATTTAGAAAAACTTAATTACATACATTAAATGATTTAAGGAATGTTTCTTATAATGTATCACTTTAAATAGAAAGTTATTTTTAACTGCAAAATGTATGACTAATAGGGTTCAGCATAGCAGAATTAAGAATATGATGACACAGGAAAGATTATGGAAGAGTTTGACAAAAATTTCTCATGCTTTGGAATGTATGACTAATAGGGTTCAGCATAGCAGAATTAAGAATATGATGACACAGGAAAGATTACAGAAGAGTTTGATAAAAATTTCTCATGCTTTGCAAAAGGAAGGTATGTTTTCAGAATGGACACTAAATAATTTTAATTTTACTATTTTTTAATGTGTTCTGCAAGGAAATAAAAATTTCTTAAAATGCATTACTAAAACACTTTTTTCCTACAATTTTAACAACAAACATATAAAACATGAATTTATATTCTTTTCCAATGCCTTTTTTTAATGTAATGACAAATACAGGTAAAGACAAGTCTACAAGTCTTTGTTAAATAAATATAGTAATATTGAACACTGCAAGAGCAAAATGTATTACATGTAAACAGATCAAGGACTAATTTCAAATCTATATTTTGTGGAAAAAATATGAATTTCATTTTGAAATGAGAAAAAACACGAAAAAAAATTGTGTATCAGTCTCCTTTATTGTTATTGGTCTGTTCAGGTTTTCTACATCTTCATGGCTTAATTTTGGGAGCTATGTGTGTCCAGAAATTTGCCCATTTCCTCCAGATTTTCAAACTTGTTGGCGTATAGTGGTTTATAGTAGTCTCGAATGATTCCTTGTATTTCAGATGGATCAGTTGTAATATCACCTTTTTCGTTTCTAATTTTTGTTATTTGAATCTTCTCTCTTCTTTTTTTGTTTGTGGTATATATACACAATGGAATATTACTCAGCTATAAAAACGAATGAAATACTGCCATTTACAACAACATGGATGGA
>NW_007729308.1:79775-92019 GCF_000696425.1 Galeopterus variegatus
TGTTGTATCTTCTTCCCCCCCCCCGGGGGGTTTTTTTTTTTTTTTTTTGTGGGGGTTTTTTTTTTTTTTTTTTTTTTTTTTCCTTTTTGTCTTTTTTTGTGACCGGCAACGGATGGATCGCAACCCTCAGTGTTACACCCATACCGGACCGGGACTGGCAACGGGATCGCAACCCTTGGTGTCGCGCCCGCACCTTGCTCAGCCAGTAGGCCGCCGGTCTGTATGTGGGATCCGAACCCTTGGCGGGAGCGCCGCCGCGCTCCCAAGCGGCGCACTGTAGCAGGGCGCCACCGGGCCGACCCAAACTGTTGCATTTTCATTCTAAGTGAACTGGTTATCATGTCTCTTAACATCATAAAGCAATTGAAGCAAATTATTTATTATAACATGACTTGTTTATTTTATTATATAAATGTATATCACATATAGAAAAATCCTTTTAGTTTTAAACCTATTTACTTATTGATAGGTATAAGCCTTTGGCATGAAAATGTAAATTGTATTAAAAGATATGAATCCAACATAGGCCTAATGACAAGATAGCCTTAATTTGTCTAGGGATTTTACATACACTTTACTAAAGCACACATAAATCAGCTTAAATAATGAAATCTACACGAAGTCCAAACAAAAGCAAAAGAATAACAATTTTTTGTACTACACTTGGTCAAGATCCTATATTAAAACCACAATTACAAAAATGTGAAGAAAGTGTTTAACAAAGTAAAGTCATTAACAAAACATTTAGATATTATGGTTCTAAGTGATTTCACGTCCTTTACATGTTCAGAATTTCTGTCTCCCTCCCCCAGGACAAACCTGTCTATTCTTATTTAAAACAGATATTATTGTAACATTAAATATGTTTTAATCTTAGAAATAAACATACTTTATAATGTACATATTTTATCTCCAAATGATTTTATAGCAAACTGTAACAGAACACTTAGGTTGATTCTGTGACTTGGCTACTGTGAATAATGCTGCGATGAACACGGGCATGCAGATATCTTCCAAAATGCTGATTTCAGATCTTTCTGGTAAATCCCCAGAGATGGCACCGCTGGATCATATGGTAATTTCATGTTTAGTTTTTTGAGGAATCTCCATACTGTTTTACATAATGGCTGCCCAAGTTCACACTGTTAATAAATGATGAGGTATTAAAACAAGGTCTGTTTGACTTAGATAATACATTCCAAATCACAAAACACTGAATCCATCAAGTATTTCCTAAGTTTTGTTAAACAAGGACGGTGAATAAATAGCCCAGGAGCTGCCATTCCTTGGCAAACCTCACTAATCAATAGTATTATCTAATTGTAGAATCCTTGTTTTCAGGGAGTTAGTATTCCCCTGTGTAAGCATCTAAAATCAAATCCATTTGTAAATTTTATATTGATTATTAATATAAAAAGGAAATGTATTTTTAAAATATTAAACAATCAGTTAGGTTCATATAGTAGCTTCCTCCTCTCCTTTTTTTTTTTTAATTTTTGTTTTCCAGGAAAGATCTTCTTGACATTATGCAACATATATGAGTTAAAAAGAACACCAGAGAATCTTGTAACAGTGGTACAAATTCTCACCCCTGTAATATGATATTATCCAAAAAACTAAATGGAAAGAAAAAACTACAGAAGTAGTCTTACCTCGGCCTTTAAAAGATCCATCTCATGTTAAGATTTCAGTGAAATGAACGTACTATATTCTCTTTCTACTGCCGGTGCTCCCAAACTCTTATCACTAGTTCAAAAATTATTTATTTAGAGGTTTCTGAAATTTCCCTTTAAAGTTATTTGACTTGTTTTGTTCATTTAAAGGTGGAAGATAATGCTGTCTCATCTTCTATAAAACTGAATAATATTATTAAGTATTTATAAAGCTGCTCCTTATATTGGATTAATTATACTCTTTACATATATGAATTTTGATTTACATAAATATATGAATACATGTGGAAGAGGATTGCTTTTATTTAAGCGGTATGGAGAGACTATGCATTTTTTTGTTAGATCTTTATGTACCAAAGGTGTTAAAGAAACCATTACTTTTTTCTTAATTTCTGAGAAGCCTTAGCAGAGAAAGTAGAACTCTGCACAAGAGCCAGAACAAGTCTAGGAATACTCTGTATTAAAATGGTTTAATTACTCCATTTTGAGGAAGACATTTTGGAAGTTGCTGTTTTCTTTTCTTCCTTGTTAGAGTACTCTGTCACATATAATCGACTCTTGTGTTTGTGTCTGGCTGATCAAACAGTAATCCATAGACAACTGGAAGTAAAACCATGTTTCTGTGCAACCCATACGCTGTTTAGACCTTGAAGCAATCCAGATTTCTTCTCGTATTACCATCTCCTCTGGCCTAAGTCTAGAAATGTCAGTACATATTTCCCTGCTAGCTTACCCCAGTCACCATTTGAGACGGAATAGATCAGATTTATGGAAATTAACTACTGGAATAAACTGAACAGTTCCTGGAGCAACAACTAACCCTAGAGAGAAGGGCTTTTAGAAATTTGTATTTAGCAACTGTGTATGTTAAATTATGAAGGGTGGAAAGTGGACATCTTCAAGCAGAGTAGAAAGAATCATATGATAATAGAGCACACTGAGGCCCTGGAACAAAACCCCAGAGTCTGTGAAGCTTTTTCACCTGGACTTAGCCAAGCAAGATTTGACATAGAATTTTACATTTGATCTCTCATATGTTGCACTTCCGTTTGGAGTCTTCCATCCCTTGGCTAGACAATTCTGAACAATTGTACCAAATAATATTCTATTATGGAATGAAGAAGTGAGTGACAGGACCACGTATTCACTTTCACATTAACTCACATTTCCAATTTATGAAGATCTTGCAGAGTAGCACCCAGATAGCCAGGGCACTGCCTCCCATTACCTCCAGTCAGCACTGAGCAGTGAAATGAAGAATGATCCAGAGAATGCACAACGATAACACGAAAGGTCTATCTTCACCTACACATACACTTCTTTAAGAAACTAACAGACAGAGATTATTTGTGAAGGAAAAAAAAGAACAGGACATGGAGCCCAGCACAACGATAACACGAAAGGTCTATCTTCACCTACACATACACTTCTTTAAGAAACTAACAGACAGAGATTATTTGTGAAGGAAAAAAAAACGACATTTGGAAAACACATTCAACACAATTCCTGGAATGATTTGATACATGTTATCAAAAATAACATCTATTATCAATAGGCTAAGGAAGAAAAACATACAATCATATTCATTAATGTGCAGTGTTTGAAAAAAGTCAGTCATTCACATTGATGATAAACTGTCTCAGCAAAGTGAGAATACAGAAGAACTCTCTGGACTAGATAAAGAGCATCTACAAAATCTAAAAGTTGATAGCACTTAGGGATGAAAGGTTGAATACCTTCCCCTAAGACCAGAAACAAAGTAAGGATGCCCATTTGTGGTATCTATGCAATGCAAATGTTTAATTTTAAAAAAGAAAATGAAACACATATGAAGAGAAAAAAAAATTTTCATTGCATTATAAATAATAAGATATCATAACATTCCATGTTATACTTAAAAGAATAAAAGACCCTATAAAAATGGGAAGGATATCAATAGACAGTTACCATAAAAGAAATGCAAAAGACTATAATATAAAGAGATGCTCTACCCAACTCATAGTAAGAAAAATGAAACTGAAAACTGTGTGGAAATGTCATTTCTTTCCTCTTAGATGAATGAAAATTCAAAATGTTGATGATATACTTGGTCCATTCAAATAGTCACTTCTGTATATTGTTGATGGTTATACACAAATATCCAATTCTAAAAAAAATAATTTGGCGATACTTAGTGTTCAAGTGATTCCAGCCCATTTATATGCTGGCAGAGCTGGTTTCCAAAGGGTTGTTGTGAAGGGACAGCCTTGATTTATAGCAATTTAAATTTTCATTGTGTAAATATTGCCACCATGGCTGTTTCTAGCTACAAGTATAACATCACTCAATGCAAAACTGGATATAGATGCACAGAATTGTCACCCTTCAGCCAGTAAAACTGAAACTAGTAAACCACTATTCCAGCCCAACCACCATCTGACTGTATCTTCATGAGAAACTGTTAAGTGAAAACTATCTACAAGAGTCCAGTCAACCTATTGAAACATAAGAGAAAATGGTAAATGTTTACTTTAAGCTTCTAAATTTTAGAAGGTTTTTAATGCAGCAAGAGAGAACTAAGACAGACTTAAGAATCCCATTAATCAATTATGAGGTACTGATTAGGATCCTTGTAATAAGAAAAGTAGAAAAATGAAAATTATTGTTTACATATATTAAGGAATTATTGGCAACTTGAAGTTTGATAATAGTAACTTAGGGAGTAACCTAGAGAGATTTATTTCACCTTTTTGCAGTTTATTTTTCTAGTGTATTAAATATAAGTAACAACAGAGGGAATTAAGTTGAAAGCAATGTATGTAAAAAGCTAGCAGAGTAACTAGATCACATCAGTTCTTATTTATTTTGTATTATTTTAGCCAAGCCTTTATATAAAACAATATTTAATAACATTAAAAATTAAACAAATGTGTGAAATAAAATTAGAAAGGGAAATATCAGAACTTGAGACAATTCTGACAAACACATAAGTAGATGCCTAGCCTTTGTTGAGCATCTTCCGAGAGCCAGTTTCTAAAATGGGCAATTAAATATTCATAATTTACCTTATTTAATGCTAACAATCAAACATAATGAAAATTGTATTGGAACAATAGTAGCTTTTAGGATATGTTGTTTGTTAATAAGTTGCCATCAAAAAATTACATAACTAAGAATAATCAAGTGACAACTGTATTTAGGGTGGAGAAAAAAGAAGTATTAACAAATTTGAGCAAAAACCATAAGTAGGTACATTAAATAGTAAGGTAATTTCTGTTGTTTGGATCAAAGGAAATTCCTGAAGGGCTCTGCTTATACGGGATCACTTGCTTCCATTTTATTTTCAGATTGCTTTTGAAAGAAACTATAAAAGAACAAATATAAATGTACTTTTATTGAAAAGTATTTTATTTTCTATTTAAATATACTGTAAAAGTCCATTTAAGTGCAAAGAACAGACATTTCTAATGTCTTCCTGTTAATCATTAAATGCATTTATTGTTGTTCAATTCCAAAGAATAATTTGAGGTGGCTTTCAAAGCAAAACATATACAATAAGATGAACATTCTGAAATTGAAAACTAGGACCAAGGGAGAAAAATAGGAAAGCAATATAATAAGACAATTTCACATGACTGTTAGAAGTAGCAACATTTGATCGAAGATAAATAGAGGATATTCACTGGGTGATATGGAGTGTTTGGTAGTAGACCAGTCCTTGTTCCTTACCAATCAACAAAAGCAGAATGAAATAGAAAAAAGAATATCTAAGAAAGTAAAGAGAGCAAAGAGAGCTACTGAGGCAAAAAGAACTAGAGGTGCTAAGACTAGCCAGGGCAAGAACCCTGAATAAGTGAGCTGAACATCTGCCAACAATGTTACCTTGGAGCGATTTGCTAATTCTGGGTGATTCCAGGATTCTGACCATTCAGGTTGCTTGCTCATGGAGGACAACTGCTGAGAGAAAAATAAAATTGGCAAATATTTCTGCAGATATTTGACGGGTCACAAATAAGCAATCAGTTTTTTTCCTAAGGATATTTGCAGAATACTGGGACACTATGGGGCCAAGACTGAACACCTAAGTTGACAACTTATGGAAAACAAAGTGGAGCATTTTGTCAGTTTTCTGAGACAAAGATAAACATTTTTTAAGACTCCAAAGAATGCACCATTACTTTATTTTAAACCCTAACTGACTAAGGAGGATCATAGAGTAGGCTTTACTAGTACTATAACACGACTGTGATACAGCAAGTCTCTTATTTGACTGAACTGATCAGAAACTACTTTATTGGCAGGGGGTTTACTTTTTTCATAAAGGGCTAAATAATAAATCTTGTTGGCTTAGCAGGTCATCACACGAATTCCTGCAACTTCTCAGCTCTGCCATTGTATCGTTAAAGCAGTGAAAGTCAATACATAAATGAAAAAATGTGGCTGTGTTCCAATAAAACTTTATTTACAAAAACAGGAAACTAGCCAGATTTGACTCATGAACTATAGTTTACTTATTCCTGGCCTAGAGGATGATAATGTTACTAGGAAACTACAATTTTTATGTATAATGTCAGTGTTGGGAATTTAGGCAAAAACTGCTAATTATATCAAATGATAGAACTGAAAAGCAAGAGAGAGAAAGAGAGAATGGAAAGTGAAAACAGACCAACAGGTGAACAAAAAATTGAAGTTAGCTGACTAGGGTTTTGCAATAACTACTATGATTTTTTTAGGGAATAAAAAAGAATGGGCAGAGTAGATGAAAATATAGAAATTTCACAAGCTAATTTTGATCATTAAAGGGAAACATGGAATTATGGGGCAGAAACATAGAACACCTAAAAATAGTAACTCTATGTCATATTAACAAAAGATTAGATACAGAAGACAGAGAAATAAGAGTTAATAGGAAATATACAAAGTAAAGGAAAAAAGTTAAAATAATGAGGAAAAAAGGGCATAATTCCTTCAAGTGGGCAAGCATAAGATTGACGGCCAACTTCTCAACAGAGATTACAAAAGTCAGAGAACAATGAATTGACTTCTTTATAGTGCTGAAAAAAATAACCAAGAATCCTAAAACGGGGAAAAATACCCTTGAAACATAAAGGCAAAATTTTTTTAGATGCAACCCTGGTAATCTTCTTATTGATCTTGTTGTTAGTAACATGAGAATTCATTTAACTGTAAATGCATTGTCAGTGTGCTATTCTCTACTTATGTGCACTTTAATAAACAATATATTAAAATTAAGATGTCAGGCTGGCCTGTGGCTCACTTGGGAGAGCGTGGTGCTGACCACACCAAGTCAAGGGTTAAGAGCCCCTTACCGGTCATCTTTAAAAAATAAATAAATAAATAAATAAATAAATAAGATGTAGTAAAATAAACACAGAAACGTAAAGGATAGTCTGTAAGGAGCTTGTTAACATAGTTTAAGTGGTCAAACTTCTGACAATCACATGGATTCATAGCTAGAACTCATCACATAGATTATATTCTCTCCGTAACATTTCTGTCTGAAGAGATTCTGAAATACTGGTAATTTATTTTGTTGAGTGAAGGGACGTATTTGCTCTAGTACTCAGACAAGTATGTAGTAGAGGTGAACATCTTTTATGGGAGTCAAGACATATGGGTGATCTCATCTTTGAAATGCTCCAAAACTGATCTGCAGTGATAGTTAAATTCACACAACATAAACTAGCAATAGCAAAATAGTGGCTTCCAGGCGAACAGTAGCTTTAATAGTGAATGTATTTTTAAGTTTCAAACTGCATTCTAAGACTTTTAGCAGTTGCAATACTTTTTAAAAAAAAAAATCATTTTTTTATTTGAAGGCACATAGCTGTAATATCTTGCTTCCAGTTTCTACTACTGGACATTACAGCCACTGTTCATTCCTCTTTAAGTAAAGGGCCATGGTCTTTGTTCAGAAGGTGTTGGGAGACTGGGGATTGAAGGAGGGAGTGGGTGTTTGGTGAAATGGTGTGGAGAGGCTCATAGTACTTGGCTGCATGAGAACTACAAGGATTCTCTAGTTGAGATAATTTAAAGGGGGAATTAAAAAATGTATAAATTTTGTCTTCCATTAAATCATTAATGACTATTAAATTTAGGTGAACAAAAGAAAATTAGGAAGTTGGTTCTTTATAGCCCTAGAGAAGAACCATAGTACTCAAATCATCTTACATAATTTTCATATTTTTATTTTACATCTATTTCAAAATGATATAAATTAAATGAGCACAAGCATTTTATTTCTGTCTTGTTCACCTTGGTTCTACAATCAAGTACAACAAATATTTGTTGAGGAAGAAAGAAAGGAAGGGAGGGAGGAAAGGAGGGAGAAAATAGTTTGAAAAATTTTGAGAAAAAAGGTTATTAAGAGAAGTAACTACTTTCATTCATTTGTTTCTATTTCTTTGCATTTTTATTAAAATATGGATATTTAAGCATGTAATAGTTTAGTATTCATGCTGAATTAATTTAATGAAAGTTAATATAAAAATGTAACTAAAAGAAAATGGGTTTCTATTTCTTTGCATTTTTATTAAAATATGGATATTTAAGCATGTAATAGTTTAGTATTGATGCTGAATTAATTTAATGAAAGTTAATATAAAAATGTAACTAAAAGAAAATGTGTATGACCCAATTAAATATAGTACAGATTATGAGATAAGAAACATTTCATATGCTACGTGGAACAGGTCACTCATTTTGCAAATGCATTATTTATACCTACTACATAACTGACAGCCAAAGCATGCTAAATGCTCAGGCTATAAGTGAAGTGTAGTTTCTGTCTTGTGGAGTTTTAAACTTATTTTGATGAGTAGACAAAATGAACACAAAAGCAATGGAGATACTAGCTGGGGTGTCATCTTGATAAATACCGCAAACCAAACGCTATTTTTTTAAAGAAAACTAATGGTCTTGCAGATGGACTCCGCTCTCTCTATCCACACAACTTAAACCATTTGTCTACCTCATTGTCAGAAGGACCACAGCAACTTCTTAGTCAAATAAGTCCTACGAAGTCTTGTAAATGACCTCTTTCCTCTGTGCTGTGCTTCAGGTTGCCTGGAGGAAAGGGATCTCTCAAAATCTTCACATAGTTTTTGTTCTATTCAAGTCCTCTGATCGTATCACAGTTCATATTTGTGCCTCAACTTCTCATGTTCAAATCACTTTTCAGTAGATATGCTTGGTCTTAAATTAGAATGTTCAGCAAATATAAGATTCCACTAGTGCTTTTCTGGCTTATTAAATCTTAGGTCATACGAGTAAAAACCGGGATGCCAGTGTTATGTTGAGCTCTCATCTGCTTCTCACTATTGCCACGAATAATGATTTCCACTGAACTGATATTCCAGTGTCATGAGAGCTGTTTTTGATATTGACTCTTAAAAATATTTTTTAAAGACTATAAATATGTTGCTTCATTTTAGTTTATCACCAAATCATATGTCATTAATTTCTGTTAACAAAGATATAATTTCCATAAATTATTTTCAACTAAATGTTATGGAAAGTATATTTTAGCATTACCTGATCCAAGAATTTTATTACAATTTTGCCTAAGTTTTTTATTGTTTTAATTTTTGTATACAGAATTTTTCTGAAGCCAAAAAAAGTTTTAATAGAAGACAAAGTTAATACACAACTTGAGAACTGAGTTTAGTTTTATTTTATTATTTTAATCATTTTTTACAGTATAAATATATGTAAGATGCCACATTAAAAATAAAAGGATTATAAAATTCCTGTTCTAGATTTCCAGGATATCATCATAGACATGTTAAACAACTGAAGCAATTTCAGTTTAGATTTTTATGAATTTTTAATTGAATATTTTTGGTTGTTTTTAAATCAAAATTTCTCTATGGCTAGTCAAAACAATGCAGAATTTTAAGCAAGTCTTTAGAAAAGTCCATTATTTAAATTGATTTTCTTTGGTGTGTTAACTGCCAGATATCTAATTTATTGCTTCAGTCAATTTACACATCAAAAAAAAAAGCTAAATATCAAAATATTTTATGAAATAATTTCTTAGCTGGTAAAAAGACTAACTCTGTTATAAAGTTAAAAAAGAGTTTATAAAATAAAATCTTTATGAATGGTTGAATAAATACCAAATTTCCTGTAATAGGCATCATACGATTTGAGACCGAAAATGATGAAAGTGTTTTGCTTAGATGTGAAAGAACAAAAAGAAATATTCTTGTCTCACTTTGATATTATTTCCAAGCTTTTGTTTTCTCTTACAGTCTGTAAGATACCAAGTAAACTGTGAACCAAGAGATTTCTGTGATTAAAAAAATTAGCACCGAGAATAATGTGAAGACACGGAATCGATAGGAGTCATGCTTTGAATTCCCGTGGAAATTCAATATTGCAGAAGGCCCGTTTAGCTCCTTGTGCAGGCATTAAACGTACCCAAAGTCTGTGACTGTTTGCAGACTATTTGAAGTCAATGGAGCAGGTAGACAATTAGACACAGTTTTCCATTTGGCTTCAATGAGTAATCACCTCATTTCCGCTTTTCTGTTTCTTGACATCTAAAACCATTTCATAGCCTGCTCTCAGGGAAAAATATCTTTACCCCAGAGCAGTAATTGTATGTTTGTGTTGACTTGGAGGTGACTTTTGTCAGTGGACATCATTATTTTTTTAACAGAAAAGCAAATAAAAAATGATAATATGTTTGCTTTCTTCTGAAACTTTTTTTTTCCCACTGCGTGCATTTTGTTTGCAATACAAAGAAGGAAAGATGGGTCCTCCTTGTGCAGCCAAAGGTAGTTCTAAATCTGCTTTGCTTGCTGGGTAGCAGAGAGAGCAAATCCAAGCACAATCATTGAAATTGGGTAAATGTCCAGTTGCCTTGCAAAAAATTCTATGTTAAATTGTATTTTCTTGCAAAAACAATTGAGGAACCCAGTTTCTAAATTCCCTCAAGAACTTCTAAGCACTATTCTTTGGTAACCTGAATAAATAAAAAATAAAATAAACTTCATATACATGAGCTTATTTAATATATCTTTCATTTAAAAAAAAAACATATTGAAATATTGTGTTGCTTAATTAATTTATTTAATCTCAAGCCATGAAATATATTTAGGTTAATTTACCAGTTGATTAGTTTTCCCAAGGTCACAAATAATCTGTATTGAGCATCTGGAAATATAATCCACGACACCCAGTTCTCTCTCCAGAATTCAATATGTCCTACCATGTTTTAGAGAATCAGATGGTCTACCAGGTAGAGCTCCTATTATTTAAGTATAAGCATTAGGAAAAATAGAACACAATAAGTGGCTTTTGAAACTTGTTAGCTATATTATACATTTATATGTAAGAACTAATAAAATCCCAAGCAATATAAGACCTTCCTAGAGGAGAAAATGCATTATATGCCAAAATAAAATCATTTATAAATTAAGCATGTTGTGAATCTTTTGAAATTTGGAAGATTCAAAACAGTGAGAAAATAAGTAACATGATTCATTATTGGAATATAAATTAGGTTTTCTGATCATTGGATAATACATATGAAAATGAGTGTGATATCTCAAAAAGGCAAATGATTTTGACATGATCTCTATACGTGGAAGGTATCAGTGGTAGAGCTCTGGACCTTATGATGGTCAAGATACAGGTGGATTGATGGTAGAGAAAATTTTCCCAGATTTCATGGAGAAAATAAAAATCTGTGATTACATGTGCAGTTGTTATAGAAGTACAATTGTATGTGGCTGGTGAACTCCAATGAAGATACAAAGCATTCTGTGCTCCATCTCGCCCAGTTCATTTCTTCTGCTAAGCCTGTATTTGCACAGAGCAGAGAAGGAATAGTGAAGGTCAAGCTACTCTAGTTTTTACGCTGATTGTACTGGAAGGGGAGCCAGAAATTCAGTCAGTTAAAGGGCTAAGGGTATGCAGGAAGTCCAGTGGGGAAGATGAAACAGAGAAACTCTCTATATGTTCTTCAACCAAACATGGGTTAAAAATAAGTCCAAAATGTTGTTATTTTCTCATCTTGGAGAATTTCTAGATTTTATCTTTCATTTTATAATTTAAGATTTGTTATACATTATTTTGTGGTTTTTAATTTTCTTTTTCAATAGCACATATGTAACAATTGTGTCTAATAATTGTGCGAAAGGAAAATATAGTACAAAGAATGAATAAACAAAAGAAATCAAGTCCTACAATAGTGACCTTGAAGAAACTCATGAGAAATGTACCATTGATCCCAATGTGATAGTTGCAACTCAGAGCCAGACATTCACCTAATACATTTTAAAAAGAATTTCCATGAACCAGATATTGCCCCAGGTACAGACTAAGTTGGGGAATTCTGGCCTTTGTCTCCTCAAAGTCACAATCTAACAATCAAGCCAAAAGGATATGTAATAATACACAGTGGAAAGATTATATAATATTTTATAGCTATGAACAAAGTGCAATGGGAACTCAGAGGAAGGTTCCAGCAATACTACCCAGAGGATAAATTTAATAATTGATTGTCCAAGGATGGAAAATTATAAATCAGTACTTTTTATAAATAACTTCTTTTCAAAGAAATA
>NW_007729308.1:92621-94189 GCF_000696425.1 Galeopterus variegatus
TATTATGGTTTTCTAACTATTTAAATATAAGTTGAATAAATTTATTACACTTTTATACAGGATTTAGCCTTAAAATCAAGAAAGGTGTTACATATTATGTTAAAGTAACAATGAAAATGTTTCTCATCCATGCCTTTAATGTTTCTGACTAGTGGTGATGAATTTTCATCGGTTCATCCACACTCTTTCTTCTGGTCTTGGAATCAGCAGCCTTCATCTGTTAAAAATTTGGCAGCTATTGAGGGTGTATTCAACAGCCATCAAATAGAACTGTCATTGATGGGATTAAAACTGAGAACTTATTCTCAATAACATCACTCTATAAACCACTCACCTCGCTGACCAGCCTGCCTTCGGATAAACTTCTAATCAATTTCCAGTGAATAAGCATATGATGTCAAACATACATTTTTGATGTGCCTGAATAAAATAAAATTATTACCAATAAGCATAAATGGAGATGGCTTTACTGCTACTGGCAATCCCACACTTTAAGTCAAAGAAATTGGGGGGAAAAAAAAAGTTCAAGTATTTATTTACCTTCTCAAATTTTGTTACACTGAAACGCAAAACTTAAGTATTTTTTTTACTAGTTTAATTCCTCTCATTTACACCAATCAATAGTAATGCAGAGATACTTAGAACGGTAGAATGTTTAAGTACTAACACAATTCTAGTGAGAGGTTATTTTATTCTGTATATGCATCATGATTTACAAATACCTACATGATGGATAACCCAGACAGACAAACATGAAGCAGAAAAGAACCTCAGATGGGATGGGTCCCCTGGGAAATTACTGTCATCACTTTAGGGACTTTAGCACACAAACAGAGAGAATAACACATTATCAATGTGTGTAAACAAGTTCAACAGTCTTAGCAAAATCTCAAGTTTATCAAAACTTGTCATCCTTTAAAACTGAATTTAACCTACTGTTATAATTTTCTCCCAAACTCTCTCAAACATGGTGTGCCAGTTTTTTAGCAAGCATAATAATGTAATAGATTTTTTTATCAAGATTTAAATTTTCTAAACTGCATATTTTACTAACAGCCCTGCTTCCCTTTGATTCTTGATTTCCACCATGTTATGGGTGACTTTTCCTATTTTGTGCTTTGTATTCTTTAGGGATTATTTCCATCAAATCACAAATAATTATAAAAACATGAAAGTACAACTACCTGAAAGGAATTTATGCACATTATCCACACTCATAAATATTAATTTATGGTATGTACAATTCTATGTTAAAATTTATTTGTTTCAGTGCTTTGACATTATTATTTCAATGGCTTCTAGCACATAATGGTGCTGGGGAGAAACCTTGCATGAAACTAATGCCCAGTTTTTTTCTAGGTAATCTACCTTTTTTCTTTTTTTTTTTGTCTTTTTGTCTTTTTCCGTGTCCGGCAACGGATCGCAACCCTCAGTGTTGCCCCCGTACCGGACCTGGGACCGGCAACGGGATCGCAACCCTCAGTGTTGCTTCCCGTGCCTCGCTCAGCCAGTGAGCGGGAACCGGTCCGTATGTGGGATCCGAACCCTCGGACGGGGGCGCGCCCCTG
>NW_007729308.1:95662-97075 GCF_000696425.1 Galeopterus variegatus
TCTCTTTATACTTCCAGGAGATATTCTGATATTACTTTTTTGATAATATCCTCCCTTCATTTATTTTTCTTTTCCTTTGCCTAGAACCACTGCTAATACATCAGATGTTTAATATCTCATATTTTTCTCATTATCTTGTTCTCTCAGCCTTTTTTTGTTGTTCCTCTTGGTGGTTTAAATATTCATCTACTTTATCTTTCAAAATTTGTGGCATTTTTAAGTTTTAAGAAGTGTTTCTTGTTTTCTGACTATTACATTAAGATAGTACAGGTCTGCCCAACCAACAAGCACCTCCCCGCTTGGTAAAGGCAACATCTTCTTGACTCTTTAGGGAAACATGTCAGATTTTTTGTTATTATGGTTGTTACGGTTTTATCTATTTTTTGAATAATCTCATTATATTTCTACTATGAGATTTTTCTGCTTGTGATCATTTTATTAGTTCTTTTACTTTTTCTTTTAAAATAACTTTAAGCAAACTTGCAAAAATATTAAAGAAATCTCATATATCCTTTACAAAATCTCACCATTGTTAATATTTTGCCTGATTTGTTTTTATCATTATGATACTAATAATAAACCTTAATTATGGTAGTCACTTTACAATATATAGATGATGTTTTGATATAAACATTATGTTGTACACCCTAAATACATGCAATTTTATTTATACATATTTCAATGAAGCTAGAAAAATAATAATTTATTATTGTTTTCTTAAAATAATTTTTTTTTTATTTTAGAAGATCTTTAGATTCACAGAATATTTGTTTTGTTGTGTTTTTTTATTTTATCAACATACGAGGTACTTGATTTTCATGTCCCTTTACCAATTCCCNCGGGAGCGCCGCCGCGCTTCCCAAGCGGCGCACTATCCAGTGTGCCACCGGGCCGGCCCGGTGATCTACCTTTTTTCTGAGTACTGTTGCTAGTAATGTTGTATAAGATTTCTAACTTTTGATCTTTTATTATTGACTATGTTATTTTTCAATGATGTATGTAAATAAAATTGTTTTTATTTTGCCCTTATATTATTTCTAGAATATTTGGTTGACATTACCATTTTCTCAGAAATGAAAACTGCTTGCCATTCTCCTTTAGTTTCCATACTCTTGTTGAAGAGTCTAATTTAGTCTTGTTTTCTTTCTTTTAGGAGTAATGACTGGTTTTGGAGACTTGTGACTGGGAACATTTGTGTGATTAGTTTTATAAATTCTACAGTCTTTTAGGATCATCTATTTTTTGACTAATTTCTTATCCTTTATGATAATGTGCATTGGAGACTGTGGATTTTTATTATTTCATTCATTCGGTGGCACTCAATGGGCCATTTGAGACTGTAGATTGAAAACTCTCTTTATACTTCCAGGAGATATTCTGATATTACTTTTTTGATAATATCCTCCCTTCATT
>NW_007729308.1:98400-99819 GCF_000696425.1 Galeopterus variegatus
CCCCCCTCCCACCCATCAACATCATATCTGTTCACTTGTCTTAACAAGTTCAAGGAATTGTGATTGTTGTGTCTTATTCCCCATACCCCAATTGGTTGTATATTTATTTATTTATGTTTAGCTCCCACAAATAAGTGAGAACATGTAGTATTCCTCTTTCTGTGCCTGACTTGTTTCACTTAATATAATTTTTTCTAAGTCCATCCATGTTTCTGTGAATGGTAGTTTTTCATTCCTTTTTATAGTAGAGGAGTATTCCATTGTGTAAATATACTGCATTTTCTGTATCCATTCATCTGATTATGAACATTTGGGCTGGTCCAACTCTTGGCTGTTGTAAACAGTGATGCAATAAACATCGGAGTACAGGTATCCCTTTGACATGATGTTTTTCATTCTTCTGGGTATTTTCCCAGCAGTGGAATAGCTGGGTCATATGGTAGATCTATCTGTAATTGTTTGAGGAGCTTTCAAACCATTTTCCATAAAGGCTGCACCATTTTGCAGTCCCAACAACAGCATAGGAGGGTTCCTTTTTCTTTGCAACCTCACCAGCATTTATCATTCTCAGTCTTTCAGATATAAGCCATCCTAACGGGAGTGAGATGTTATCTCAGTGTGGTTTTGATTTGCATTTCCCGAGTGCTGAGTGATGTTGAGCATTTTTTCATGTGTCTGTTGGCTATTCGTTTATCTTCCTTTAAGAAATGCCTATTCAGCTCCTTTGCCCATTTTTTAATTGGGTTACTTGTGTTTTTGTTGTAAAGTTGTTTGAGTTCCTTGTATATTCTGGATATTAATCCTTTGTCCAATGTATAATTTGCAAATATTTTCTCCCAGTTTGTTGGTTGTCTTTTAACTCTGTTAATTGTTTCTTTTGCTGTGCAGAGTCTTTTTAGTTAGATATAATCCCATTTGTTTATTTTTCTTTAGGTTGCCTGTGATTTTGAGGTCATATTCATGAAGTCTGTACCCAATCCTACTTCCTGGAGTGTTTCCCTTTTGTTTTCTTTAAGGAGTTTTATTGTTTCACGGTGCATATTTAATTCTTTAATCCATTTTGAGTTGATTTGGGTATGCAGTGAGAGGTATGGGTCTAGTTTTATTCTTCTGCATATTGATATCCAATTTTCCCAGCACCATTTGCTAAAGAGGCAATCTCTTCCCCAGTGTGTAGACTTGGTGCCTTTGTCAAATATCAGATGGCTGTAGGTGTGTGGGTTGATTTTTGGATTCTGTATTCTATTCCATTGATCTATGTGTCTGTTTTTATGCCAGTACCATGCTGTTTGGGTTATTACAGCTTTGTAGTATAGTTTAAAGTCAAGTTGTGTTATGCTACCAGCTTTATTATTTTTGCTCAGAATTGCTTTGGCTATTCATTGTCTTTTGTTATTCCATATAAATATTGATAGTTTT
>NW_007729308.1:100422-104307 GCF_000696425.1 Galeopterus variegatus
TAGTATGGACATTTTCACAATGTTGATTCTTCCAATCCAAGAGCATGGGATATCTTTCCCTCTTCTTGTGTGCTCTTTAATTTCTCTCAACAGTGATTTGTAGTTCTCATTGTGGAGATTTTTCACATCCTTGCTTATAATAATAATATAACTTAATTATGATATTCACTTTACAATGTATATATGATGTTTTGATATAAACATCATGTTGTATATCCTAAATGCATGCAATTTTATTTATGAATCATATTTCAATAAAGCTGGAAAAATAATAATTTATTATTGTTTAAATAAAATTTTTATTTTAGAATATTTTTAGATTAACGGAATATTTGTAAAAACAGTACAGAAGGTTCCCATATACCCTACACCCAATTTTTTCTGTTATTTACTTTTTTTTATTTTGATGGTGTATCTGTCACAATTAATAAACCAGTATTGATATATTATTTTTAAATAAAGTCTATGTTTTATTCAGTTTTTCTTAGTTTTAAACTAGTATTCTTTTTTCTGTTCCAAGATCCCATCCAGAATACCACATCACATTTATGTTATTTTTTTCTGCGACAGTTTTTCAGACTTTTCTTGCTTTTAAGTAATTTTCTTTTACAGCTTAGGTATTTTCATATGTCTTATAAGCTTCAATTATTCATTCATATCCATTCATTGGACACTTTATTAAATCCTGTAGGTATATTTGTAGACTTATCTTTCCCCTCTACTCCACCCTGCTACTGTATACTTCACATGAGATTGGCTAATGATTTGTAATTGTGTTTGTGAGAACAGTTTGTTGGGTGACAGACATCATCTGTCAGTACAGGCAGATCTACTAAATAAAGGTAGAACAATCACAGATCTGTGCTTTACACCGAACTTTTAAATGTCGGAAGGGTGCGGTTTTTCTTCCTTACAAGGCCACAACTACCTTAATTCTTCTTAGGCATTTTTTTTCCAAGAAGCTTTAGAGAAGCATTAGATAGGCAAGCTTTGCATTTTTGTCTTTTAGCCTGGGGATAAATAAGGCACTATGGACCTTAATCTGCACAAATATTATAGACAGGCAAGAGGATGGAGATATGATCAAATGTAGACAGATTCTTGAAGCTTTAGAGAAGCATTAGATAGGCAAGCTTTGCATTTTTGTCTTTTAGCCTGGGGATAAGTAAGGCACTATGGACCTTAATCTGCACAAATATTATAGACAGGCAAGAGGATGGAGATATGATCAAATGTAGACAGATTCTTAATTAACTGCTTGCCTCTCTGTGTACATTTGTCCTAAACCATAATTACCCACTTCCAAAATAGACACTTTCTAACGATTCCTCTCTTGCATGATCTGGAGTATCTCACCTCACATTCATCTGCTTCCCTCTTTGTGAAAGTTGTTGTAATCCCTTGTTTTCTTTTGGACCCCAATCAGGCTTTCTGACACTTGACTTTATTCTTTCTAAAAATATCTTTCCTTAAAAGCTAATGTGACTTGGAAATGAGGAAGACAAAATCATCTTATCAGTCTTTCAACTTTAACAAGAATATTATTATTCTTTGTAATCTTTGACAATCTAACAGGAGAAATTACATATGCTTTGTATATTTCTGATCAGTTTGAGAAATAAATGAGATAAAGGAAGTGAGATAGAAAAATGACCAAATATTAAAATAGATCTGAGATATATGATTTTTTTTTCTTGCCTAGAATACAATTGAAAAATCAGCAAGCCATTCTACAAAATTATGAATTTTTGTCTAGGCAAATTTGTTAATTCATAAATAAATCATAAATATAAATGGAAAAGTGCTTAAAGATTTTTTTCATATTTTATTGTGCTTCAGTTTTATAAACAACTAAGTAGTACATCTCCTCTTTTCACTCAAGTAGATTGGCACTGTAAGCTTTGGAAAATATTGATTTGCTTGTGACTGTACCTAATGACATAATTTATGAATAAAGAAATGAGATTATATCATCAAAATCTTACAAACTGAATGGGTTTTCACTTCTAAAAAATTAAGAAGAAAATCAAACAAATAGAATTTTTTAAGTACTCTTTTAATGATACTTGGCATTGAAAAGTATTTGACTTTCCACATTTAATATATCTTGCACGTAATTTTAATTATATTTTTAAAACTTTTAATAATTTAATGATGTCATTTCCCTGCTTGAGCATCTCTCCTATACTATGATGGTTCCTCATTACTTCAAGAATTAAATTTAAACACCTCAACATTACCCTCAACGCCCGTTGCCATCTCCTGACTTTCCGCTCTTCCGAGTTTGTCTCTAGACATTGCTCCTGCTGTCTCTGACTCGAGGCCACAGCTAGTTCTGAACACAAGTGACTTTCACATCCTTTATTCTGACTGCACTAGCCTGTTTGCTGGCAATACAATTTAAAGACAATATATGTTACATATTTCCTTGAAGTCTCCCCTGCTCATTCACAAATGAATAGCAATTTTATCTCTTCTATAGCACGTAGTATAGGCATCTCTTTTCTACCTCATCACAGTCATCCCTATGGGAGTATTCATGTGCACGTTTGTAAGTTTTGTAATTTTTGCATTCCTCAAAACCTAAAAATTCATTTCATTCTTGTAACATGTGTTCAGCAAATGAGTAGAAGTAAAGCAAATCATTAAGAGAAGATGAACACTAAACTTACTCAGTAGACCAAAGTTCTAATTCTGGATCTGATACGACTATGTGTATTTTCACTGTGACACAACTAAGGCAGTGATATACAAAGAAACAAATCTGAGCCAAAAAGTACGTGATACATTCAGCTCAATCAACAAAGAATGTATTACCTTGGTTAAATTATGTAATCTTTTTTATGACTAGCTTCTTTCTTGAAAAATAGCGATATGTAGTGATATCCTGAGATTAATTCTGTAGATTAGCAATGGATTGACCTGCATGAAGTACTTAGAAAATAGTAGGAACATAATAAATATTAGCTCACATACATTCACTCTTACATTAAAAAAAAAATGCCACATAGCTTCTTTATGAGTCACTCATTTTAAAGGAGAATTTTGAAATGATTTATAGTGTTCAGTAAAATTAATTAGTACATGTCAAACTCCTCTCATAGACATGGAAACGCTTTTTGTAATATATAAATAAATAAGTTAATAGTATTTCATGCACTCTGTACCTTTTATTTATTTTTCTCTTTTTATTTCTTTCGTTATTTATTTTGAATATTCATGAGATAAAAGGTGATTGTCCCCCCTCCTGCCCATGATGTGGGGGCCAGATTCATATTGGGGACATATCCATTACCAGAAAGTACTATTGTACCCTTTGTCACCTTTCAATTACCCCCAACCTCCCTCCACCTCCCCCCAAAAAAACTTCAATTTGGATGCCTAGGAATGTTCCCTCCTTCTGTTGGATCACGGCACTACTGCGGTCTTTCTTTCCTGCCTTCCTTTCTCTCTTAGCTCCCACATATGAGTGAGCACATGTGGTATTTATCCCTCTGTGCTTTGCTTGTTTCACTCAACATAAGATTCTCCAGGTTCATCCATGTTGTTGCAAATGGGAGCATTTCATTCTTTCTTATGGCAGAGTAGTATTCCATGGTGTATATATACCACAGTTTCCTTATCCAATCATCTATTAATGGACATTTAGTTTGGTTCTATATCTTTGCTATTGTAAACAGAGCTGCAATTAACACAGGAGTGCAGGCATCTCTTCGACATGATGATTTCCATTCCTCTGGATATATAACCAGAAGCAGGAATGCTGGATCATATGGAAGATGTATCTATAGTTGTTTGAGAAACCTCCAAATTGTTTTCTAAACTGGTTGTACTAATTTACATTCCCACCAACAGTGCAGTAGTGTTCCCTTCTCTCCACATCCT
>NW_007729308.1:105404-106187 GCF_000696425.1 Galeopterus variegatus
TAATTCATTTCTATTTCTGGACATTTAATTTGTATCCTGCAACATCACTGAAATTATTAACTAACTCTAGGATTTTTTTGATAGACTCTTTAGGTTTTTCTATATATGGTATAATGTCATCTGCAAATAAGGAAAGTTTAACTTCATCTTCTCCAATCTGGATTCCCTTTATTTCTTTCTCTTGCCTGATTGCTCTAGCTAGTACCTCCAGTACTATGTTGAATAGAAGTGGTGAGAGTGGACATCCTTGTCTTGTTCCTGCCATGAAGGGGAAGGCCTTCAATTTTTCCCCATTCAGAGTAATACTGGTGGTGGGCTTGTCATAAGTGGCTTTTACTGTGTTAAGATATTTTCCTTCTATACATAATTTGTTGAGAGTCTTTATCAACGATGAAGGAATGTTGAATTTTGTCAAATGCTTTTTCAGCATCCATAGAGATAATCATATGGTCTTTATCCTTGAGCTTGTTTATGTGATGTTTCATATTTATTGATTTTCATATGTTGAACCATCCTTGCATCCCTGGGATGAATCCCACTTCATCATAGTGTATAATTTTTTTAATATGTTGCTGCATTCCAATTGCTAATATTTTGTTGAGGTTTTTAGCATCTAGGTTCTTCAAGGATATTGGCCTGTAATTTTCTTTTTTGATTATCTCTTTATCTGGTTTTGGTATCAGAGTTATGTTGGCCTCATAGAGTGAGTTTGGGAGAGTAGAGTCTGTTTCAATTATTTGGAACAGTTTCATGAGAATTGGTATTAACTCCTCTTTAAAAGTT
>NW_007729308.1:107076-109306 GCF_000696425.1 Galeopterus variegatus
TACCTGTCTAGAAACTCATCCATATCTTCTGAATTTTCAAATTTGTTGTCATACAGTTGCTTATAATAGTCTCATGATTCTTTGTATTTCTGTGGTGTCAATTGTAATGTCCTCCTTTTCATTTCTGACTTTTGTTATTAGGGTCTTCTCTCTTCTTTTTTTTTTATAATCTAGCTACAGTGTGACTATTTTGTTTATCTTCTTGAAAAAACAACTTCTAGTTTTGTTAATCTTTTGTATTGTTTGGGGTTCATTTAGTTCTTCTCTGATCTTAATTATTTCTTTCTGTCTACTGCCTTTAGGTTTGGAATATTGCTGTTTTTCAAGTTATTTGAGGCATAACTTTAGGTTGTTTATTTGGAGTCTTTCCATTTTTTGATATAAGCATTTACTGCGATCAATTTCACTCGTAGTTCTGCTTTTGCAGTATCCCACAAGTTTTGGTATGATGTGTCTTTATTTTCATTAGTTTCTAGAAATGTTTTGATTTCCTGTCTAATTTCCTCTTGGACCCGTAGGTCATTCAGGAACCTATTATTTATTTTCCATGTATTTGTATGCCTTCCAGTGATTAGCTTATTGTTTATCTCCAGTTTTAGTCCATTGTGGTCTGAAAAGATTGTTGGAATGATTTCAGGTTTTTTTTCTGAATGTTCTGAGACTAGATTTGTGACCTAATATGTGGTCAATCCTGGAGAATGTACCATGAGCAGCTGAGAAAGAAAGTGTATTCTTTAGCTGTTGGGTGAAACGTTCTGTATATATCTGCCAAGTACAGTTCTAGGGTGTAGATTAAATCCTGTGTCTCTTTGTTGACTTGTTGCATGGAAGTCTTGTCCCTTACTGAGAGAGGGGAGTTCAGATCACCCACTATTAATGTTTTAGGGCCTATCTCCTTATTTAGGTCTAAGAGTGTTTGCTTTATATATGTGGGTGCTCCGGTATTGGGTGCATACATCTTTATGATTGCTATGTCTTCTAGCTGGATTGTTCCCTTTATCATTATATAATGGCCTTCTTTGTCTTTTTAAATGTTTTTTGGTTTAAAGTCGATTTTGTCTGATATAAGAATGGCTATTCCTGCTCCTTTTTGGTTTCCATTTCCATGATATATCTTTTTCCATCCCTTCACTTTTAGTCTATGAGTGTCTTTACAGGTGAGGTGGGTCTCTTGAAGACAGCATATACTTGGGTCTTTCTTTTAATCCAGTCAGTTAGTCTGTGTCTTTCAAATGGGGAGTTTAGTCCATTCACATTTAGAGTAGTTATTGAGAAGTATTGTTTAATTCTTGTCATTTAATTGCTGTTTAGGTGGTATAAATATCTTTTGATCATTATTTCCTCTTTTATTTCTCTTCTTCAATGTAAGTTGGTGATTTAAGGTGGAATGGTTTAGCTTCTTTCTCTTTTGCGCTGGCATTTTTGTTTTAATTGTGGGTTTTGCTCTTTCTTGTGTATTCGTGATGATGGCCACCATTATTTAGAATCCAGATGAAGGACACCATTGAGAATTTCTTGCAGGGCTGGACATGTGGTGGTGAGCTCCCACAACTTTTGTTTGTCTGGGAAATACACTATTTCTCCCCCATTTCTGAAAGAGAGCCTTGCTGGGTAAAGAATTATTGGCTAGCAGTTTTTTTCTTTTAGAATTTTAAATATATCATTCCACTTTCTTCTTGCCTGTAGGGTTTTGGTTGAGAAGTCTGTTGTTAGTCTGATGGGAGTTCCCATACAAGTGACCTGATGCTTTTCTCTTGCTCCTTGTAGAATTCTCTCTTTGTCTTTGAGCTTTGTGAATTTAACTACAATATTTCTTGTGGAGGATCTTTTGGGTTGAGTCTGTTTGGGGACCTTTGAGCTTCCTGGATCTGTAGGTCTGTATCTTGCCCTACACCTGGTAAGTTTTCTGTTACTATTTCCTTGAGTATGTTTTCAATACCTGTTCCCTTCTCCTGCTCTTCAGGAATACCCACAATTTGGATGTTAGAGAGCTAGAGATTGTTTGCTATCTCTCTTAGGTTTTCCTCATTATTTTTAATACATTTTCTTCCTTTTTTTTGTCTGCCTGAGTTATTTCAAAAGGGCCATCTTCAAGATCTGAAATTCTTTCTTCTACTTGCTCTACCCTGCTGCTCAAGCTCTCAAGAATGTTTTTTTTTTATTTATTTATTTATTTTTTATTTCATTGAGTGAGTCTTTCATTTCTAGAAGTTCTGCTACACTCTTTTTT
>NW_007729308.1:110306-114168 GCF_000696425.1 Galeopterus variegatus
ATCATTACTCAAAATTCTTTTTCACACATTTCAAGTGTTCCCTGTTCCATGGAGTCTGACTTTGGGGCATTACTGTATCCTTCCAGTGGTGTCATTTCTTCTTTATTGTTTGTACTTCTAGTGTTCTTTTGCTGATGCTTGGCCATTTAGTAGGGTGTTTTCTTCTTCTATAACACTGAGGCTAGCTGTGGAGTGACCTTGGTTGTTACTGTGGGGGCTGAATTTCTTACTTGACAGTACGTGTGGAGGTGGTTATGTTAATCCAGCTTGGTTCCCGTTCTAGACTCTGTGGTTGTAGAATGAGC
Organism: Galeopterus variegatus; assembly: GCF_000696425.1. Lineage (NCBI taxonomy): Eukaryota > Metazoa > Chordata > Mammalia > Dermoptera > Cynocephalidae > Galeopterus > Galeopterus variegatus. The sequence continues at coordinate 110,612 of NW_007729308.1, forward strand.
CCCTAACATGTGGAATTCTGCTGGGCCAAACTTGGTGGGTTGGATCCATAGGCTGGTTCTCCTTCCTGGTTCTGAGGCGGGATGAGGGGCCACGTGGAGCCATGTGGTTCCCCTGGCTGGCTGATGCCAGTGGGCTTACCTGCACAGTGCCAGTTCAGGGAGGCAGGGCAGGGCCTGGAGCTCCCCTTCTTCTTGGGTCCAAGGTGGCGGATGAGGGGTCCACGTGGAGCTACGGGGTTCTGCTGGCTGGCTCTCCATACCTTTTAAACTATTGACTTGCTCAAGGCATGTAACTTCCCTTGTCATCACCTTTTTTTATAAGTAAATTTGGAGTAAAAATGTCTTTGTGCTTATCTACAAAGTTGTGTGATCATAGCAACACACATGTGAACATTCTAAAATAATGTAACATGTTAAATAAATATAAAGCACTTTTATGTTTTACATTTATGGTTTGAAAATTGTTTTCATTATCTAGATTCTTAGAAAAGTCATAAGTACCTACATATTTATAGCATACCCATTCTTAGTTGAGGAAATCTAGGCTCAGAGTTCAAGTGCCTTGCCAAAGGTTTTCTACCCAATAAAATGCCACAAGGACTTTATCAAGTCTGACATAATCGATTCATTATTAATAACAAAATGGTGTATAGATATAATTACACTCTGTATTTCTTATGTAGAACTCTTTTATCATTGCTAACCAAATTTATTTTGCATCTATGTCTGCTGAGCCAACATAGGTAAAGAGCTGCATAAAAATATTATCCTTACAATAATTTCCCTCCTTCAGATTTAGGAGGGCACTTCAAAAGGCTCATGGGAAGATTCATTTTATCTTGGACTAATGATGGTTTCAATGAACCTTCAAAGCATATGGTTAGAATAAAGGAAGAATACTTTTAAGTTCTTAGTCATTCATTAATTCACCTATTCATACTTTTACTTCATAAAAAACAGTATTTTATCCTAAATACTTTTGTTAAACCCCACCTTATCTATCAACAGCCACTCCTTTCACTTACATTCCATTGTAGTAAAATTCCTCATATGAATCATGAGTACTCACTGTCTTTTTATCCCTCTTTTCCCATTGTTTTAAAAACTCATTCTTGTAGGATTTTACTCCCTATTACTCCATTGAAACTGCTCTTGTCAGGGTCTGCATTGACTTCGACATTGCCAAATTCAATGGTAAATTCTCATTTTTCATCGTATAGGACGTATTGGCATCATCTGCATAAGGTGCCTCTTGAAATATTATTCTCCTCATTTCTAGGTCTCAGTGCTCTCTTGGTTTGCCTCCCATATCACTGTCCATTCTCCTCAAATTTGTTTGCTGGGTCCATTCTCCAATTCTCCAATGTCAACCTGAGAGTGCACCAATGCCTCAGTTTTCAGATCTCTTATCCTTTAAATTTACTCCATACAACTTTCTCTCTTAGAGAAATTAAATGCTATTCATACAGTAATGAATCCAAAGTCGACAGTCCCTGGCTTATCATGGCTAAAATTCAGATTTATATATACAACTACTTATTAAAATTCTCTCCAACTGGATGACTAATAAGCTCCCGTTACCAACATCTTCCTCTCAAAGTAATAAAACCAGCATTTGCTCAGTTGTATAGTTCCAATATTTGAAGTCCTCCTTGATTCTTCTTTTATAACCCACATTCAATCAAACAGCCAATTCAGGTACTTAAACTTCCAAATGTATTCTCCATCTGACCACTTTAGCTAATACCTTCCTAGTCCAAATCACTGTCATTTCTCATCTAGATTATTCTTGTCTCGATGCTTCCAACTTTATTCTTCTATATTTTATTGTCTTTTAAAATATTATCCTTCCTTTACTTCAAAACTGCCAAGGGCTTGCCAGTAAAATTATAATAAAACCTAGACCCTCAACAGACTGGTTCCTAGTAACCTCTTTAACCCCTTTACCTAATACTCTTTTCTTTTTTGACCCTCATCCTCCCTGTGCTGTGAAATTGGTCTGTTTTATTTAATGGATATCTGCAATCTTAGAACATGGCCTGGCACATAGTAGGTTCTCAATATATATGTTTTGAATAAGCAAGTGAGTTAACGAATGAATGATATGCCACTGCCAACTTTGTTATATAATGAATTCTCTCTGTCGTCAGGAACTCTCCTCTTATTATACAATAGATGCTTAACATTTATATTAATGGTGGTACCAGTGTACATTCTCATTAAGGCTAATAAAAATTGATTCATTTCTTATTTCTTTTTCAAATACATACTTGGATTAAAACCCCAAAAATTAGAAAAAGAAAAAAAAAAGCCTAAAGTCCATATTGGTGTAAATAAATTATTATATAAATGAATAAATGGGAGAACAGGGACAGCTTTTCCTTATGGAAGTATTCCAATCAATATGTGTAGAAGAAATTAGAGAAATTAAAAATGACCATTAGAAATTGTACACTACTTGTTCCAGGGAAGATTTGCTGATGAATGTTAAAATGAGTGGGAAAAAGCTAAAGACAAACAAGATTATTTACGTGGTTTCAATGTATATTTCTCAAAATATGTATTAATTTAGAAGAGAACAATAATAAGGTTACAATGGAAAAACCTAGCAGAGAGTATCTAATTCAATTGTTCAAGGTTAACATCACAAATAATAAATCACATTAACATCATGTACTTCCCAATGAGATGTACTGAAAAAATCACATCACCTCTTTGTTATTCTTTCCCCAGATGCATAATCTCAATCTAATCATTAAAAAAGTCAGCCAAACCAAAATTAAGTGGCATCTACATAATACCCAAATGCCTGCTCTTCAAAAGTGCCAAGGTCATAAAAAGACAAGAAAAGTGTAAAGAAACTATTATCCATTGGAGGTAACTAAGATGACATTTATTACAGGTAAAGAATGTAAGTGGAAAAACTGAAGAAATTCAAATAAAGTTTGTAGTTAACTAACAGAATTGTATTAACATTAATATAGTTTTGACAAGTGTATTATAGTTAGACATAAGATATTAATGTTAAGGGAAACTTCATCAAGAATATATGGCAATGTGATATTAACTATGTGGCAGCTAAGCACACACCGTTTTTAGAATCACCGTTTAGAATCACCTCAGTTTGTATCTTAATAATTAGTAGTTAGCCAAGCTGGTGTGAAGACAAGTATTCCCCTCGTACAATAAATTCCTTTGTGCTGTAAACTAAGTTGCATTTGCATTTCACAAACTCTCTTGCCTGTTAAAAGAAAAATACATATTTATTTAGAAATGTAGTGTCGTTTAAGCTAGTTCAGACAGTTTTAAATCATTTTTCTTGCCTAATATAAACTAGTAGAATTGGGGACTCCATATCTTTGTATGAATCATTCGTACAGTGTTGTTTTATTGTGTTTTTAAGATTTACTTGGAAATTATAGTGAGAATTCTTTGTAAACAGTTTCCTGAAATGCAATTGTTAGGAAACTGCATAAAAGGGAAGCACAGTTATAAGACTTTTTTTTTTTTTTTTGTCTTTTTTCGTGTCCGGCAACGGATCGCAACCCTCAGTGTCA
>NW_007729308.1:114871-116708 GCF_000696425.1 Galeopterus variegatus
CCTCGCTCAGCCAGTGAGCGGGAACCGGTCTGTATGTGGGATCCGAACCCTCGGCGGGAGCGCCACCAAGCTCCCAAGCGGCGCACTGTAGCAGTGGGCCACGGGGCCGGCCCACAGTTATAAGACTTTTAAAAAGAAATGTATATGAATAACTAGACTAATATTCTTGAAATGGTAGTAATAAGTGATCACAAATATAAATTTTACTCATGAAAATACAATAATAATTCCTTAATTCTTGCTTCCTTAAAGTTTCTCTCTCTCCTTTCTAAGAGTTCGTTTTTTCTCACTTTGCTGTCCTTACATTCTTCACAGGAAAGGCATAGTGATTTTCAAGTTAAGACCTAAGATAAACGTGTAAATACACAAGCAACTACCAATACATGTTTTCACAGAACCTCCCTATTAATAGTAATTTTCTTAGTAGCCAAGAAATAAGATACTTAATATGAACAATATCTGATAAAAAATACTTAAAATTAAGGTATTTAATCATCTCACTTCTCATTACCAAGCCATGTAATCATGCCATGAAAAGAGAAATGTAATATTTTCTGCTCTACTATAAATAAAGCCAATTCACAATATATTTAGAACAAACATATTTACCAGCTCAGATGTACAGGAAAAGTAAGTATATTAATTGTATTTTAAATTAACTTAAATCAGCCCTGAAAGTCAATGCTGACGGGGAATTAGACTCACATTATTAAGGTAGTTCTTTCTGCCTTTGCTCTGCCAGTTCCTATGAGTCTTACCTGGTGCTAAAGCATCAGGTAATTTCTTAATTTGACTGTACTCGTTGCAGCTTAGAGACCACTTCTCCCAGCCCACATGTTGCCTACAGGTCTGACAGTTCTTTTGTTCTCAAGCCATGTTTGTTCATAGGGTTCTATGATAAGGATGGGAGTCCCTACTCCCAGAATGTAGCTTCCCCAGATATGCCACACAGTGATGTTCTCTGAGATCTTGCCAATGGACTTAGACTCTCAGATAGCTTGTGGCTTGCATGTTCTTCTAACTTGCAGGACCTGTCTTCCCTTTTCTGTATGTCTTCTGTCTTCCTCCTCTGTCTAACTTAAATCATTTTCTCTCTTCTACTACCTCAAGGGCACACTCCTGTCTCTCCACCCTCTGTTTCTTTCTCCCTCCTCATCTCTTGAGAGAATTGCAAGTTTTTGCAAAATATAGAATGAGACACTGCATCAAGGAATTAATAAAGGTTGCTACCTGCTTGCATAAGAAAAGCAGAAAAGCAAATACTAAAAGCCGTGCCATTCTCACTTGGGTAAGCTTTGTAGAGGTAAATCATTCAGGCAATCTCAAAGAAAAATAACCTAATGGAGAAAATGGACAACACAGATATAGAATCACCTCAATTTGTATCTTAATAATCAGACCACACATTAATATTATAAAGTCTTTCCTAGTTAATATAAGCGTAATAAACTTATAGTAAGAATACATTTTTGTATTTCTCATAGAGAATGCACATTTTTCTACTTTTCTATCTTTTCTAAAGGCCATATTTAAAACACTTAATCCTCTCTGATTTATTTTTTTAAATAAATTTTATTCTATACAGTTAAGTTGTATAACATAATGATATGGGATACGTATAGAAAGTACATCATTGGTTACTATAGTGAAACAAATTAAGATAGCCACCATCTCATTTCTTTGTGTGTCAGGAGCAGTCTACTTATTTACTAAAAATCCCTAATACAGTGCAATTTTAGCAACTATAATCCTCAGGCTGTACATTAGATCTCTAGACTTGTTCATTTTACATATCTCCTACTTTGATATGTAGGACAGGAAGGACTGATTAATAAAG
>NW_007729308.1:117102-120486 GCF_000696425.1 Galeopterus variegatus
AAACAAATTAAGATAGCCACCATCTCATTTCTTTGTGTGTCAGGAGCAGTCTACTTATTTAGTAAAAATCCCTAATACAGTGCAATTTTAGCAACTATAATCCTCAGACTGTACATTAGATCTCTAGACTTGTTCATTTTACATATCTCCTACTTTGATATGTAGGACAGAAAGGACTGATTAATAAACTGAAATGTTAATGCTGAGAGAAAATTATAGATTATCTAGTCCAGAGGGTTTCAAACTAAGCTGCATGTTAGAATCCCCCCTCCGTAAATTTAAACAATTCCAGCTGTGAGGACACACTCCAGAAATACTAAATCAAAAATCTCTAAAAGTTGCTAAACAATAGTGTTTTTAAAAACTCCCCAGATGACTCCAAGGTACATCTGAGTTTCAGAACCAATAATACCATATAAATTGTTAATTTTTAAATAACACAAATGACAAATAAATAATTTTCTCAATTTATACAGCTTGCACACATCAAAACTGATATTCAAAACCAAGTCTCTTGATTCTTACAAGTAATTTTCTTTTGTGCTTTGCCAAAACCTGTAGAATTCAGTAGAAATTAGGAACGCTATTATTATATATGGTCAAATGGCAGTTGTATTTAGAATGATTTCTACTAACTGTCTTCCAAAACAAATGGACTTAAATATGTGGTTAGAGTTTAAAGAATATCCACGTTATATTTTGTTGCTGTTGAAATTTCTCTCTATTTTTACCATAGAAAAATTATTTAAATTGTTTTCATGGCAATGCCAAAATGATTTGATATTTTTTATTGAACTTTAAAGTCATTTTCTTATTATTTGCCATTCACCTGTAAGTAAAGACAATAGATTCTACCTGTAATTACATTGCAAATAATTCAATCATGAAATATTATTGAGCATTTAAATATAAATCTTTTGAAAATATAATAATTAATAATTCATATATTGTAAACATTTAATGTCACTGGGTCCAGTGGTTAATTGTAATGCTCCAAGACATGCTTTGATATTTCTTATTGAATTCAGTTTACATTCTTCAATTTACTTCCATTTCTTACTTGGGTGACACCAAGAGCTGTCCCTTACAGCTGTGTAGGTCACAAGTTAACAGTCTTTACATTTTATTTTATTTCTTTTTATTTTATTTTATTTTATTTTATTTTATTTCATTTCATTTCATTTTAATTTAATTTAATTTAATTTATTTTTTTAAAGATGACCGGTAAGGGGATCTTAACCTTTGACTTGGTGTTATCAACACCACGCTTTCCCAGGTGAGCCAAGGGCCGGCCCCGACAGTCTTTAAATTGTAAAGGCATTTTTTGAGGTGAAAGTTCCTCTGGTAGAAGAATGTGTTTCATTCCATTAATTCATTTAGTAAATATTCAATACTAAAAGTATAGCAGCTATGTACCAGATCTGGTTTTCTAAGACTATCATCTATTATGCTGAGGACACTATATATGTATAAACACATGCTTACATAGAATATGTCGGAAATATTTACATATGATAATGTAAAATTGCTTTTGATGTCATTTGCACTATTGCTATTTTTTTAGAAGAATTGTCTTTCTCCATAGGAAAGAGTAAAGATAACATGTAAACTTTTAACCTTATCTGTTGAAAGAATTTGAAGACAAACAATCATACATGAGCAACTATAGCCAAATACGTGATCATTATTGATTTGGTCTGAAACTATGCAACGAACTTTGGAAATACCTTTGGTTTATTGTCTGGCTGTGTTTTACTTTAAAAACTCAATTGATTTTTAAGTCTTTGGTTTTTTTAGGGTCAAAGTGCTAAAACAGGTATTTCAGGAAGAGAAAGAGATGTACATGAAAAGAAGAGAATATAATGGTCAATCCCTTCTAGAATAATTCCAAAGTAATGTTTTTGCCATTATGAAAGTCATCAGGAGGATTCCTGAGCTTGAAACTGTGTTATTAAGTATATATAAATCATCTTTTAAATTAGGAGACACATTTAATTATATAAGGAAGTACATATTTACTATTTCTATTATTTGTGTTTTTATGATAGTGTGTGCTTATTTATTTTTGGTAAATGCTGGGGTAGCAAGTTTCAGAATCACTCCAAGAAATTAGCTATAGCTATGTAAAATAAATAAGAATGAGAATCAAGTTAGTGCTAAACATAATTCTTTAGATTTGGAATTTTTCTTTCATGCACAACACTTAACCTAAAATCAGATGCTTTCAGAAAGCCCTGTAAAAATAATTGACTTTCCCAGGTTTTAATTAAAATCAGCATGATCCCATGTTTTATCTCATACATCAGGAAATCTTGAAATTTCTGAAAGAATATTATTTAGAAGACACAATCAGATGACAAATTAGTGAAATAATCAGTGGCAAATTCTTAAAAAATATTGCAAATCTTACTTCGGGTACCAGTTTTTTAATGATTCCTATTTTGTGCGGCCTGAGAAAAGCCCGAGAAAGAAAAGTGATTATTGGAAGTATTATAAAAATGGGAAAAACATAATCTATAAGATAAAGTAGTAAAAGGTGATCTTAGCTGTCTTTATAATCTTAAAGTTGAGGGAGGGAGATTATTTATTCAACAGACACTCAATTGTGACACCTTTGTTTCCCAGAGGAGTTCTATCAGTAGAATTTATTCCCATGCACTAGAACCACAGGCTATAGCTCCTGTGCTGCAGAGGGCCGAGGAATTCATACCTTTTTAAGGCACCCTGAAGAAAGAAATGAGCCATTAGTAGATCCAATTCATATGATATATAAAATGACTGCACAGAAAAATTTTCACAGAAATATGAATATGAGTTTATGTNAATATGTTAGAACAATAATGTTTGTACCTAAATTGTTAATACAGGAAACTCCATGAAATTAAAATACAATAAAAAGAAAAATTTCAGAATTACATGCTCAGAAAAAATAAAAATTTATTAGCATTTTTATATGCATACCAAGAGAAGTGTAGGGAAAGAGAATTAATGCTTTGGAGGCACTTATAAAACTGCAAAAATGAAATTGGATGAAGCATATTTAAATATATATAAATATGTATGTTTATATATGAATATGTACAATATAGAAGGATACTTCAAAATTTTGTGGAAAAGCAGAATTAAAAAATGTTTTGAAGTATCATTGTATAATATGTAAATATACTTTATATATAAATATATAATATTACATATAATATTATACATAAATATGGGGTAAAATGATATATCTATAATTTCGATTTTAATATGGAGCATTATTCTCTGATGAGGTATGAAATGTAGCATAGTCTGGGGAATTAGACTGGACATCCACATGTAGAAGAATGAAACTAGACCCATACCTCTCAGCATATACCAAAATCAACTCAAAATGGATTAAAG
>NW_007729308.1:121438-153622 GCF_000696425.1 Galeopterus variegatus
AAATATGTATCCTGAAACTATAAAACTCCTAAAAGAAAACATGGGAGAAACACTTCAGGAAGTAGGATTTGGCATAGACTTTATGAATATGACCAAAGGAAAAATAAACAAATGTAATTATATGAAACTAAAAAGCTTCTGCACATTAAAATAAACATTTAACAGAGCAAAAAGAAAACCAACAGAATAGGAGAAAGCATTTGCAAAATATGAATCTGACAAAGGATTAATATCCAGAATATGCAAGGAACTCAAACAACTTAACAGCAAAAAAACAAATAACCCAATTAAAAAATGGGAAAGGGAGCTGAATAGGCATTTCTCAAAGGAAGACATATGAATGGCCAACAGAAACATGAAAAAATGCTCAACATTACTCAGCATTCAGGAAATGCAAATAAAAACACTTTGAGATACCATCTTACTCCAGTTCCGCTGGCTAATATTGAAAAGACTGAAAATAACAAATGCTAGTTAGGATGCAGAAAAGGAGAAGCCACCAACATTGTTGGTGTAACTGTAAAATTGTGCACCCTTTATGGAGAATTGTATGGAAGTTCATCAAATAACTACAAACAGAACTGCCATATGACCCAACTATCCCACTGCTGGGTATATACCCAGAGGAAAGGAAATCATCATGTCATAGGGACAACTGTACTCCCATGTTTACTGCTGCTCTATTTATAATAGCCAAGATTTGGAACCAGGGTTAATGCCTACCACTGGATGAGTGGATAAGGAAAATGTCGTATATCTACACAATGGAATACTACTCTGCTGTAAAAAAGAATGAAATACTGCCATTCACAGCAACGTGGATGAACTTAAAGAACATTATGTTCAGTGAAATAAGCCATGCACAGAAAGAGCAATACTGCATGTTCTCACTTATATGTGGGAACTAATAAAAATAAATAACTTAATAAACAAACAAATAAATTGAAAAAAAGACACAACAATTACAACAATTTCTTGAACTTATTAAGAGATGAGAACAGATATGATGTTGATGGGGGTGGGAAAGGGGAAGCGGGATGGGGGAAAGGGAGGAATTGGTAAAGGACCATGAATATCAATTAGACTGTATAATGATAAATAAAAAACTATGTTGAGATTTAATTTGTGTATGTTTTATGCAGTGAATTTTTTTTCTTTTCTTTTTTTTTTTACTTGTAGCAGAAAAGAAAATCTGTCTTATCAAATGACTAGAAGCTAGTGAATATGCTCCAGACAGGTACCTCTAACAGAGAGAGGAGCTAGATAAAGACTCCTGAAAGATATATGAGCCAAGTTATAGTTCATTAAAAAGTGGTTGATGTGTGTGTTCCACGATTGTAATGAAATAGCAACACACATTTTAGCTCCTATACTATCAATAAAAAGTACTGAAACAATATATAATCTCTATGGGCACTCATTAAAACAGAAATATATAAATGTTAATTCTGTTATGATTACATTGTAATTGCTGAATTTATACACAGCAATTTAATCTTAATATACAATTATATTGGCACTTTCTGCATTCAACCTGTGATGCCAGAAATGGATGATCTTTAAGTTTCCATGGAGAAATTGCATTCTACAATAACTGGTTTAAGTAACAAATTAATAGAGGTATTAATTGCCTCTATTAATTGGTAACATATTGGAGGTATTGTGTTTTAAAGCAAACTCCTTCTCTTTAGTCTCAAAACGAAGACATCCTCTTTTTCTCTGAGGTTACTCAACCTTAGCACTGAGTTTATTTGTTGAAATAAACATGAAAGTCATAAAATATATTGATGGTTGAAACTAAAATATTATTTAGATTTTATTTTTAGTTCCAGTAAGTGTCAACAATATATTAAACATTAGCAGACAAGTAAGATCTGCGACAAAGGACACTCTTCTAACCAGGAGTTAAAGCAAGTTAGACATCACTCTTGACATATTCGAATTGTCCTTTCACCTTAAATACAAACAATTTATTGTTGGATGAAAAGTTAAGAAAATGGTGAGGTATCTGAACTACGAGAAGGGAAAAATCAGAGACCTGTGTGTAAGGACACAATTATATTATTCATTTTCTCATTTTTGTATCTTAGTAACTTTTCTGTTTGCCAGAAATGTCAGATATAGTCTGCTCTTCAAAGTATAATCATTTTATTATATGAAAATAATATTGTCTAAGTGGGAATCTGCTAACAATATAAGTATCACACTAGTAATAAAATTAAAGGACGTTCTCATTCTTCCACATAGGAAAAAATCTATTCGAATCAAAAGTGTTAATTTGAATAAATAAAGAGAATCACTAAAGTTTAGTTGCCCCTGAACAATGATTTTGAACGATGGTTTTGCCATTTTTGTCATTGTGCAAAAATGAGCGCTGCAGTTCGGACAAATAATATATTCAATCTTGTATTTTCTACTCTGCTCTTAATGAGAAAATAAATGTATTATTCCTCAACCTGTATTTATCTGACAGGAGATTTGGTTTTTAAAAAACAAAAACAAAAACAGAAAACAGAGGCAGATGGACATGTGGAAAACTTTCAGTAAGACGCTGTCTTCCACTTCTCTATTTTGTCTTCTTTAAGTCTACAGCCTGGATAGATACCAGTGGGGCATCTTCCCAGCCTGAGTGCTGAAAAGCTATAAATCAGCAGGAAAGCATTGCCCACAATGACTGACATAGAAACAGGACTCTATATTTTTTCATTCGTTCTTTCATTGATTCATTCACGATTCACAAAACATTTCAAAGAACTTCTTTTGATTAAGTTTTAATAAAGTTATATCATAAAATTTGAATAATACAATTTTAAAAAGCTCCCCCTGAAATGCCCTGAAAGATAAATAATTGCCAGATATTGTTACACGTAATTATTAATGATCATTATAAACCTGATGATGCAATAAGTAATTTTCCAAGTCTATGATCCTATGAGACTATCATATTATCTCATTGGAGATGAGGCAGGATAAAACAGAACAACTGTAATAGAAAACATTTTGCAAAATATAATTATTTTTTTATTAATCATTCCTTGATAGAGAGGACATCACTAGGAAACGTGAAATACTGGTACAGAGAGCAAAGAGACCTGAAGTGTCTTTTTGCTCAGTGTCCAGTAACCAATTTGAAGAGAGTTTTGGATCGGGGAAAATGTGATCATTCCAGGACATGTTTTACAGGTCTTACATTTATAAAACCCTTATCACAGGAGGATTCCTTATAAACCTTCTCAGAAAACTAACTGATATCATTTCCAAATTCTCTAATTAGAAGATGGAACCAGTTCACCTCATCTATGGAGGCCACTTAATTCTTAAAGGTCAGTTAGTTTGTGAATTATTTTTCACTGACTGTCATAACAAAATACTTCAGACTGAGTGGCTTAAACAACAGAAATATATTTTCTCACAGTCTGCAGGCTAAAAGTCCAAGATCAAAGTGTCTACAGATCTGGTTTTTCATGAGGCCTCTCTGCTTGGCTTGCAGATGGCCACCTTCTCACTGTGTCTCACATGGTCTTTTCTCTGTGCACATTCATCCCTGGTGTCTCCCTGTGTCCTAATATCGTCTTATGAGGACACCAGCCACATTTGGTTAGAGCCCCACCCTAATGTCCCTATCTCCAGATTCAGTCACATTCTCAGGTATTGAGTGTTAGGGCTTCAACCTATGAATTTGAGGAGGGAGACACAATTCATCCCATGACAGTTTGTAACAGAGAATGGCCAAAACCACAGAAGAAATGTCAGAAACTATCGAAGGGCTTTTGGTGTGTCTCAGAATAAATACCTTTTGCTCATGCATAGCTTGAATATCCACCCATCTGAGAAACAACTCCTCTTGGAAAATGAGCTCTGGAAATATTGAAGAACATCATCTTGAAAAAGTAAAACTTGTAATGTTCTTCTTCCCTCCACGAAATGAAAACATCTCACAGTCTGGCATAACGAGTTTCACTTTAAGCTGAAATAAAAAGGCAAAACCATATTATGTATTTAAACTTGGAAAAATTGTCATCATCATACTGTTCTATCATCACATATAGATCCAATGAAAACTCTCAGAAGCTTCTAAAGATGAGCATAATCGTTCTGCAGTCTTTGAGAAAGGGGCTCCCCAGGTTGTAAAATGCAATCGCTTTTCTTGAATCTGGCAACCTCCTCAATAAATTATGCAGTTCCATATGGTCTGAAAATAGCTCCTATCACTTTCTTTATCTTTGCAAAATGAGGCCTATTTAGAAAGTGATAAATAATAGATACGATAAGCAATTTAATTTGCTCTTTTCTTTATACATAGAGCAGTTTTATTTGGTTTCTTCTTTCCTATTACTTCATTGAATACCATAAGTCAAGAAGTTATGCATCTATTTCTAAATATTAAACCATAATTCTTTGTAAAAGCTAATGAACTTAATACCTCGCCAAGGATGCAAAAAAGAAAAAAAAAACTGTAATTTGAGAAAATACTGTTATCCAGAATGAGTTTTAAATAAATAGATTTAACATAAATACACAAATGAATGTTAACTTCCAAATGCCACTGCTCCTTTTGATTGAGAAGTCTGCTTTCCAGTATCAAATAGGGAAGATAAGTTGGTTGCGTTAGGTTTATACATAAAGTCTCACAATGCATTTATTAAGTATATACTTGACAAAGTGACTAAAGTCACGCTGAGGCTCCATGATTACCTGAGTCTCTATGATTAAGAATGCAGTCTTTGAGAATTTTTACTATTAATTCCATTTTAGTTTTTAATTGACTCTATCATAATCTTAATCATAATCAACAATATCCTCATGCTTGATATTTCTGCCAGTTATAAACGAACAGCTTTTACTGAGATATAAATCAGGTAAGTAAGCTCTAGGAGTACTTGTGGAAGTCTCTCTTTTATTAACCCTTTACTTGTTTTTATTTCATTTATGACATTATCTGCTTTTCAATCTTTTCTTCTTAAAAATTGAAAACAGAAGTGATTGATACAATCTGTTCCTTAAATAAGGAAAATCAAATCTTTTACAAAGAAAACTTGGTTTTCTCTGAAAACTACAGTATTATTTAACATGAGAATTTTCTTTCTCACTCAAAACTCAACCCAGTGACAACTTGACTACATGGCTTTAAAACCACAAACAATGTAAATCAGGGGACAACAGCCAGATTCCCTCTGGGATGTGCAATGATATCTATCGCCTAGAAAGTTCCAAAAAAAAGGTCAAAAAATGCAGCATCAACCATTCTTTTGAGCAATTAAATGTGATGGGGGAGAGAGTTGTCTTGCACATTCTCTAGAATAACATTGTTTCCTACTCCATTTCTGTTTTGTATTTATTTTTATTTGAATAGAGTATATGCAGAAAAATGGCACAAATTATAATTGTACATCTTCATGAATGCTCACAAAGTGAATACAACTCTATAACCAGCCCCAGAAAAACCAAGAAATGGAATATGTCCAACACTCAGATGCTCATTTTGTGCCTTCTTGAAGTCATTCTCTCTTCTCCTAAGATTTACCAGCAGGGCAGTCTGTTCTTTATGTAAATCAAAGCACACAGTATATGGTCTTTGGTCTCTGGCTTCATTCTTATTACTGCAGGCAGTCATGGACCGTTCATTACCACTGCCATCCTGTGTTCCATACTGTGAATACATCCTTACACTGAGTCTGGGAATTTGGGCAGTTCCCAGTTTGTTGTCATCATTACTGCAAATGTAGACATTCCAGTACGTATTTCTGATACACATATGCATGCAGTTTTGTGAGTTTATGTACGGGACTGTAAGTAATGAGATATGAGATGTGCTTTAGAGTTTTCCAAAGTATTTCACAGGGCTTTTACCAATTAATATTTCTACATGCAGTATCAGAACTTTGTTATTCCACAGACCTGTTAAAATTTCATATTATTTTAATTTTTTGTTATTTGTTTTGTATTATTCCTTTTTTTTTAGCCATTTGGTGGTGCATGGTATCATATTGTGGTATAAATTTAAATTTCTTTCATGAATGATAATCTATTTTCATATTGTTATTGATCACTTGTACATCTGTTTCAAAGGGTCTGCTTAAGTTTTTTCACATTTTTCTACTAGATTGTCTGCCTTTTTTCCTTTTGGTCGAATTTATCTATATATTCCTGGCATGTGCACTTGTTCAATAAGTGTGTTGAAAATGTTTTTGTTCGGTATGTGTTGCTTTTACAATCTCTCATTGGTGTTTTCTAATGAATGGACATTTTAAATTTTCATGTATTTCAATTCATCATGTTTCTCTTTATGGTTAATGATTTTGAGGTCCTATTGAAAAAAATCTTTGCCTACTTCAGAATTTTTTAAAAATCTATCAAATTTTTGTCTTTCGGGGTTCACCTTTCGCATTCATATCTGCACACAATTTTGAAAGTATATTCGTTTGAGACTTGAAATATACCTGATAAACTCAGAACCATTCAAATGAAATATAAATACTCTCCCCCACTGTATTTAAATGTTATCTTAGATTAAATTCAGCTGAATATTTATAAATATATATGAATGGGTTTGGTTCTGGTATGTCTTGTATCATAGATCATTTTGTCTGTTCAAGTTAAAATCCACACTCCCTGAATTATTATAAATTTTAAAATAATTTTTTAATACCTGGAAACATTCATACTCTAGGTATGTTGTTCCCTTCAAGAATTCCATATATATTTTTGGTCCTTCACATTTGCATATGAGTTTTAAAATCATCCCATTATATTGCTTTATTTCCATATACAGATTTAAATTTGATTAACTTTGATGCCTCTTATTAATATATTTCATGAATTCTGCAGCTACATATTAGAGTTATTTCTATCAGATCCCCAAATTAAATTGTCTTCCTTTACTATTTTTATAAATTATATACTTTTATGTCCCTAAATGGCCAATCCTCATTATAGAATATCCATGTTTTTGAACAGCTAAAACTGAACCTTCCTACGTTGATTCTTCTACCTCTGTAGAAAGTAGGAATAGAGAGAAACTTCTTAAACCTGATAAGGGCATCTATTTAAAAATACCACATACTTAGTGGTGAAATACTTAACGGTGAAAATCTGAAACTTTCGCGCTAAGACACAGACCAAGACAAGGACGTCTGTTCTCAACACTTCTATTCAACTAGAGGTTCTGGCCAAGAAAATCAGGCAAGAAAGAGAAATAAAATTATCCAGATTTTAAAGGAAGAATTAAAACTATTGGTATTCGCACAGGATATGGTCTTGTATAAAAATAAGCACTAGGAATCCACTAAAAACCTATTAGATCTAACATAAATTCAGGAAGATCTCATAATCTAAGAATTACTAAAATCAATTGTGTTTATATACACTACATATAAAACAAAATTAAGAAAACCAGTCCATTTACTAAAATATTATAAAGAATAAAATGCTCAGGAATAAATTTAACATAAGTTGTGCAATACTTGTGCACTGAAAACTACAAATAATTCTTGAAATGTTTTGCATAATAGCTCTTTATTTGGAAAGATATTTTATGTTCATGTATAGGAAGACTCAACCTTGTCAAGATAACAATACTCACCAAAGTGATCCACAGATCGAATGTAATCCCTTTTAAAAATCTCAGCTTGCTCTTTGGCAGAAACTGACCAGTAAATGCTCAAATTTACATGGAAATAAAAGACACTGCAATAGCAAAATAATTCAAAAACAAAGAACAAATTTGCAGGATTTAAACTTCCTGAATTTAAACTTAATAAAGAAACACAGTAATTAAGATCACGTGGTACTGACACATTAGATACATAAATTAATGAAATAGAAATGAAATTTTTGTAATAACACATGGCATTTATGGTCAAATGATTTTGACAAAGACACCAAGGTAACTCAACTGGGAACGAATAGACTATTCAAAAATGGTGTGAGATGAGTTGATATCCACATTAAAAAAAAATTGAATTTGGATCCCTACTTCACAGGAAATATAAAGTTCATTGAATATCATAAACCTAAATGTATGAGCTAACACTCCAAAATTTTTAGAACAACATGTAGAAATAAATCTTTGTGACCTTGGGTTAAGCAATGCTTTTTTAGATATGTTTCCATAAGCACAATCCCCAAAAAGATAAAATAGAGACATAGGACTTCATTAAAATTTGAAACTTCTGTATTGGAAATGGTAATGTCAAGAAAGTAAAAAGATAACCATTAAAAAAAGATATTTGCAGATCTTGTATCTGATCAGCGGCTTGTATCCAAGATAAACAAAAAGTTTTATAGCTTAATAATAAAAAGACAAATAACCCAATTTAAAAATGGGCAAGTAATTTACATAGATATTTCTCCAAAGAAGATATACAAAAGGCCAATAGTAAATAAAAACACATTTAATATCATTAGCTCAGATGTGAATCAAAATCATAATAAGCTATCACTTCATACCCAGCAGGATGGCTAAAGTGAATAAAATTAAATATGGACAGTAAGAAGTGTTGACTTGTGAAGAAATCATAAACCTCATGTAATGCTGTTGGGAAAGTAAAATGCTGAAGGCACTTTTGAAAATATATAACATATAATTACCATATAACCGAGTGATTTCACTTGTATGTATCCATCAATGAAAATATATATCCACACAAAAACTTATACATGGATGTTCATAGCAACAATATTCATAATAGCTCCAAATTGGAAACAAATCAACTCTCCATTAACTGACAAATATGCAAAGTGTGAAATATCTCTATAATAGAATAACATTCAAAAGTAAAAAGATGAAGTACTGACAAATGCTACAACATGGATGAACCTCAAGAACACTGTGAAAAGTGAAATCAGGCAGTCTCAAAGGCCATATGTTGTGTGATTCACTTGTATGAAATGTCCAGAATATACAAATCCATAGATACAGAAGTTAGATTATGGTTACAGATCTGGGGATCAGGCTGGAGGTGTAGAGTTACTGCTAATAAGTATAGGATTTCTTTTTATAGTGAGAAAAATGTTCTAAAATTTGACTGTGATAATACTTGAAGAACTCTGTGAATATAATAAAAATTTTGCATTGTAGAATTTAAATGGGTGAATTTTATGATATGCAAATTATACATCAATAAAGCTGATAAAAATATATGAAGCAAAAACTGATAGAACTGCTTGGAGAAATAGAGAAATTCATGATTATTATTAAAGATTTTAATACTCTCAGACAGTAACTGATAATAAAAAACTGATAGTAAATCATTAACAATATAGACCTAAAATACTCTCAGCCAATTTGATCTAATTATCATTTATAGAAAATGCTTTTGTAGTGTAGCAGATTATACATTTATTCAAGCCAATACTGTGTATTTACTGAGATTAACTATATTCCAGAATATTAAGCAAGTTTCAATATATTTAAAAGTATTCACATTACATTAAGTATATTTTCAGATAACAGTTGATTAAAATTAGAAATAAAAAACATTGATGAATATTTGGAATCTAAACTGCACACTTCTAAATATAGCATTGGTCTAATAAGAAAAAATAAGGGAAGTTACAAAATATTTTGAATGGAATCAAAATGAAAACACACATATCAAAACTTTTCTGTTTTATTCAAGTAGTTCTTAGAAGGAAACATCACTAATTGCTTGTATTAGAACAGAAAAAATGTCTTGAATCAATAACTTTGTTTTCCATCTTAAGAAACTAGAAGAGGAAAATTATATTAAACTTGAATAAAATAGATGAAATGATATAACAATCAATGTAGAAATCAATGCACTAGAAAATAGAAAAATAGGAAAAATTCAATGTAATCAAAAGTTAGTTATTTGAGAAGAGCTATAATTAGAATAATTAGAAAAATGCAGGACACAACCCTCAATATTCAAATTTAGACAGATAACATCACCTCCTTAGAGAGGTGAAATGTTTAAACAGATATTTCTTTATTTATTTACTTCATTGGTTATGAATATTCATGAGATACAAAGCTAATTGTCACCCCTCGTGCACAAGTTGTAAAGGCCAGATCCGTACTGGCAGCATGTCCATTACCACAAATTGTGATTATACCCCATGTTCCCCACCCATTTATCCCCAACACCCCTCCGCATCCCCCTTTTCCTCCAAATCCACTTTGTATAACAAGGTAAGTTCTCTCCCTCTGCAAGTCCAATGCACCACTGTGGTTGTTCTTTCCTTCCTTCTTGCTCTCTTACCTCCCACTTATGAGAGTACATGTGATATTTATCCCTCTGTGTTTTGCTTATTTCACTCAACATAAGTTTCTCCAGATCATTCATGGTGTTGCAAATGAGAGAATTTCATTCTTTTTTATGGCAGAGTAGTATTCCATGGTGTATATATGCCACAGTTTCCTTATTCAATCATCCATCAATGGAGGTTTAGGTTGGTTCCGTCTTGGTTATTATATACAGTTCTGAGATGAACATGGGAGTTCAGGTATCCCTTCAAAATGATGATTTCCATTCCTCTGGATATTTACCCAGAAGTGGAATTGCTGGATCATATGGAAGATCTATCTGTAGTTGTTTGAGAAACCTCCATACTGTTATCCACAGTAACTGTATGAATTTACAGTCTCACCAACGGTGGAGGAGCATTCCCTTCTCTCCACATCCTAACCAGCAAGTGTTTCACCTATATTTTCTCTTAGTAATTTTACAGTTTCAGGTCTTATACTTAGGTCTTTAATCCATTTTGAGTTGATTTTACTGTATGGAGAGGGGTGCATGTCTAGATTCACTCTTCTGCATATGGATATCCAATTTTCCAAACACCACTTATGGAAGAGGCAGTCTTTTCCCCAATGTATGGTTTTGTTGTCTTTTTCAAATATCAGAGGGTTGTAAGCCTGAAGAGTGATTTCTAGGTTCTCAACTCGGCTCCACTGGTCCAAGTGTCTAATTTTATGCCAGTACCATCTCTGTTTTGGTTACTATACCTTTATGGTATAATTTGAAGTCAGGTAGTGTTGTGCCTCCAGTTTTATTTATTTCCTCAGGATTGCTTCAGCTATTTGGGGTCTTTTGTCATTCCATATCAAAGTTACGATTTTTTTTTCTATTTATATGAAGAATGTCATTGTTATTTTAATGGGGATTGAATTGAATCAGTAGATCACTTTGGGTAGTATAAACATTTTCACATGTTAATTCTTCCAATCCAAGAGCATGAATATCTTTCCATCTTTTTGTATCTTCTTTCATTTCTTTCAGTAGTGGTTTGTAGTTCTCATTGTAGAGGTCTTTCACCTCCTTGGTTAAATTGATCCCTAGATTTTTTTGTGCGTGTGTGACAATTGTAAACGGGCCTACTTTCTTTATTTCTCCTTCTGTTAGTTCATTATTTGAGTATATAAATGCAACTGATTTGGGGGCATTTATTTTGTATCCTGCAATGTTACTGAAGTTATTAACCAGCTCTAGGAGTTTTTTGATAGTCTTTAATTTTTTCTATATACAGTATCATGTTATTTACAAATAGGGAAAGTTTGACTTCATCTTTTCCAATCTAGATTCCCTTTATTTCTTTCTCTTGCCTGATTGCTCTGGCTAGTACCTCCAGTACTATGTTAAATAGAAGTGGTGAGAGTGGGCATCCTTGTCTTGTTCCTGTTCTGAAGGAAAAGGCCCTCAGTTTTTCCCCGTTCAGAATGATACTGGAAGCGGGCTTGCCATAGATGGTTTTTATTGTGTTGATACACTTTCCTTCTATACCTAATTTGTTTCATTATCATGAATGGATGTTGAATTTTGTCAAATGCTTTCTCAGCATCTATTGAGATAATCATATGGTCTATGTCCTTGAGATTGTTGATGTGACGTATCACATTTATTGACTTTCATATGTTGAACCATCCTTGCATCCCTGGGATGAGTACCATTTGACCATAGTGTATAATTTGTGGGGGGGTATTGCTGTATTCTGCTTGCTAATATTTTGTTGAGGATTTTTGCATCTATGTTCATTGTCTGGAGCCATTAGAGTCCGGCTGTCTGCCTGTCTGGAGCCAAGAGCCTGCCCAGCTATTGCCTCTAGGCCTCAGAGCCTTGTTTGCTATTATCTTCCGTCCCTCCCCTTCCTGTGCACTATGGGTGTAGGTAACTCTGCAACTTGCCATAGATAACGGGAATTTTCCATTTACCGGAACAACCCGCCCTGCGGTTTTCTCAGTAAACCATCTGCTGCTCATTTCCTTATCTGTTGATTCCCTCCTGTTGTCTATATAAACTGTGACCTTCTGGTAATAAACGAGACTTGATCAGAATACTGTCTGGTCTCCATTTCTCGTGTCTCTTGTCACATCCAATTCCCACTCCCCCCTCCAGGGTCTGCGTTGAATATTCCGCGGGTCGGGACATTTTTGGCAACCTTGTCTTAGGTTGGGGCAGTTCATGAAGGATATTGGCCTACAATTTTCTTGTTTTGTTTTGTCTTTATCTAGTTTTGGTATCGGTCATGTTGGCCTCATAGGATGAGTTTGGGAGAGTAGCTTCTGTTTCAAATTTTGGGAATACTTGTGGAGATTTAGTATTAACTCCTCTTTAAAAGTTTGAATTCTGCTGTTAAGCCATCTGGACCTGCACTTTTATTTGTTGGAAGATTGCTGATTACTGCTTCAATATCATTGCTTGTTATTGGTCGGTTCAGGTTTTCTATCTCTTCTTGGTTCAGTCTGGGTTGTTTGTATGAGTCAAGAAAGTTATCCATATCTTCCAGATTTTCATATTTGCTGTCATACAGTTGTTTATAAAAGTCTTTAATGATCATTCATATTTCTGTGGTATCAGTTGTAGTATCTCCCTTTTTCTTTCTGATTTTTGTTATTCAGGTCTTCTCTCTTCTTCTCTCTCTTTTTTTTTTTTTTTTTTTTTTTTTGTTAACCCAGCTAATGGTTTGTCTATTTTACTTATCTTCTTGAAAAAACATCTTTTGTTTTGTTAATCTTTTCTATTGTTTTTTGGGTCTCTATCATTTAGTTCTGTTCTGATCTTAATTATTTCCTTCCATCTGCTACCTATGGGGTTTGGACTGTTGTTGTTTTTCAAGTTCTTTGAGCCTTAGTTTTAGGTTGTTTATTTGAAGTATTTGCATTCTTTTGATATAAGCATTTATTGCAATAAATTTGCCTCTTAGTACTGCTTTTTCAGTATCCCACAGGTTTTGGTATAATATTTCTTTATTTTCATTAGTTTCCAGAATTTTTTTGATTTCTTGCTTAATTTCTTTTTGGACCCATAAGTCATTCAGGAGCCTCTTGTTCAGTTTCCATGTATTTGTTGTTTCAAGAGTTTTGCTTAATATTAATTTCCAGTTTTAGCTCATTGTGGTCTGAAATGATACTTGGAATGATTTTTTTTTTTTTTTTGTCATTTTTGTGACTGGTAAGGGGATTGCAACCCTTGGTGTGGTGTCACCCGCACCACGCTCAGCCAGTGAGCGCACGGGCCATTCCTATATAGGATCCGAACCTGCGGCAGGAGCATCACTGCAGTCCCAGCACCACACTCTCCCTAGTGTGCCATGGGGTCGGCCCTGATTTCAGTTTTTTAAAAATTTGCTGAGACTATGTTTGTGACCTTATATGTGGTCTATCCCGGAGAATGTTCCATGTGCTGATGAGAAGAAAGTATATTCTTTACTTGTTTGGTGAAATTGTTTGGTGAAATGTATATATATGCCAGGTCCAGTTGGTCTCATGTGTAGGTTAAGTCTTGTTTCTCTTTGTTGATGTGTTGCCTGGAAGATCTGTTCCATACTGAGAAAGGGTGTTCAGATCACCCACTATTAACATATTAAGGACTATTTCTTCCTTTAGGTCTAAGAGTGCTTACTTTATGTACCTGGGTGCTCCAGAATTGGGTGCATATATATATTTATGATTGTTATGTCTTCTAGCTGGATAGATCCTTTTATCATTATGTAGCGGCCTTCTTTGTCTGTTTTTATGTTTTTGGTTTAAAGTCTATTTTGTCCAATATAAGAATAACTACTACTGCTCCTTTTTGGGTTTCCATTTGCATGGTATATCTTTTTCCATCCCTTCACTTTTAGTCTGTGTGTGTCTCTACAGGTGAGGTGAGTCTCTTGAAGACAGCACATACTTGATTCTAGTTTTTTAATCCAATCAAACAGTCTGTGTCTTTTGAATCAGGAGTTTAATCCATTCACATTTACAGCAGTTATTGACAGGTATTGTTTAATTCCTTTCATTTAATTGCTTTTTGTTTAGATGATTTACATTACCTTTTGATCATTACTTCCCCTTTTATTTCTCTTCTTCAATGTTAGTTGGAAATTTAAGGTGGCTTGATTTAGCTTCTTTCTCTTTCTCACTGGCATTTTTGTTTGAATGGTGGATTTTGCTCTTTCCTGTGTATGTGTGGTAGTGATCACCATTATTCATATTCCAGATGAATGACACCCTTGAGAATTTCTTGCAGGGCTGGTCATGAACTCCCACAACTTTTGTTTGTCTGGGAAATATACTATTTCTCCCTCCTGTTGGGTAAAGAATTCTTGGCTAGCATTTTTTTTTTTCTTTTAGTATTTTGAATGTATCATTCCACTTTCTTCTGGCCTGTTGGGTTTTCGTTTAGAAGTCTGCTCTTAGTCTCATGGAGGTTCCCATTATAGGTGATGATACTTTTCTCTTGCTTTTAGATTTTCTCTTTGTTTTTGAGCTTTGCAAATTTAACCATAATGTGCCTTGGGGGGGGGGTAGATTTTTTGGAATTGAATCTGTTTGGGGACCTTTGAGCTTTCTGGATTTGAAGGTCTGTAACTCTCCTTACACCTGGGAAGTTTTCTGTTACTATTTTCTTGAATAGGTTTTCAATACCTTTTCCTTTCTCCTCCCCTTCTCAAATACCCACAATTTGAATGTTAGAGCACTTGAGGTTGTCTGCTGTATCTCTTAGGTTTTCCTAACTATTTTAAATTCTCTTTTCCTTTTTTTTTTTTTTTGTATGCCTGGGTTATTTTGAAAATACCATCTTTGAGATCTGAAATTTTCTCTTCTGCTTGCTCTACCCTGCTGCTCAAGTTCTCTGTTGTGTTTTTTATTTTATTGAGTGAATCTTACATTTCTAGGAGTTTTGCTACATTATTTTTTATGGTATTAATCACTTTGTAAATTTCCTCCTTCATATTCTAGGCTTTTTTCTTGTTTCACTGTGTTCTCTAATTTAGTCTTCTTTTATCTCTTCGAGTTTTCTTAGATCATTGCTCAGATTTCTTTTACAAACTCTTCAGGATTCCCTGTTCCATGGAGTCTGAAATTTGAGCATTACTGTATTTCTTCAGTAGTGTCATATCTTCTAGTTTATTTGTAGTTCTAGTATTTTTTTCACTGACGTTTGGTCATTTCGTAGAGAGTTTGCTTCTTCTATTACTCTGAGGTTGGCTATGAGGATAAAGATTTCTTCCTCTATTTGCAGGGTTTACTGGTGACTCTTCTCACATCAGTGTGGTTGAGTGAGCAATATCTTACCTGTAGAGGGGCCCTGGCTGCTACTATGATGGTGAACTGTCTTTGCACGACGGTAGGTGTGGTAGTGGCTATATTATACCACCTTAATTCCTGTTCCAGAATCTGTGGCCATAGAATGAGCCCCCAGCACAGCATGGGTCTCAGCTAACCTTGGCAGGACCCAACAAGGCTGCTGGTACTTCCCTCTAGGTCCAAGTGGAGAGGGGCCACAAGCACCACATGGGCCTATGCTCAACTTGGTGGTCCTCCCATAGCTGCTCTAAACAGATATTTTAAAAAATTAAATCAAAGAAATATTATAACCAACTTTATGCAAACAAATTTGACAAATTTGATAAGAGGGGTTCCTTTTAAAAGGGATAAAATGGTAGACAAAAACTACCAAGGCTCATGCAAGAAGAAATACATAATCGGAATATTCCTATATCTGTTAAAGTAATTGGATTTTTAATTAAAACCCTTCTCATGAAAGAAACTCCTTTCTCGATTGATTCACTGATGAATTTTAACACTCATTTAAGGAAAAAATAATACTTATCCTACACAAATTGTTCTGGAAAATAAAAAGGGAGACATACTTCCTAACCTATCTTATGAAACCAGCATTCATCTCAAAACAAAGTCATTATAAGGGTAGAAATTGAAGACCAGTATCAGTCATGAACATAGTTCTAAGGATTCTAAATATATGAATTTTTGCAATTCATATTACACAATATGTAAAATGCACAGTTCATGACCAAATAGCTTTTATCTAAAGATTGCAAGGTTGTTTTAACATTCAAAACCATCAGCATCACTCATAAGTGGGAACTAAAAAAATAAACAAACAAATAATAAAAAAAGAAAGATACAACAATCACAATAATATGTTGAACTTTCAAAAGGAGAGAACAGAATTGAGGTTATCAGAGGTGGGAAAGGGGAAGCGGGGGTAGTCAGCAAGAAATTGGAGCAAAGGGCCATAAAAAATAATTACATCGTGTAATGATGAATATACTGTTATCATGATTCGATTACCACATATTGTACACAGGTATTGATAGTCAACACTGTACCCAACCAAGATGGATAGTAAATTATGTTTCAATTAAAAAAAAAAAATAAACTGAAAAAAATTAAAGATTATTCCAGTAAACACAGAAGAAAGATTGATAAAAATTCACTCTTTTATTACTGATAAAGCCTCTCAGCAAATGAAAGTATCAACATGACAGAGAACATCTATAAAAATATACTGTTAATATTGAATTTAGTAAAAGAATGCATGTTTTCTGACTAAGATCTGGAACAAGGCAAGGATGTCAGCGTTCATCAATTCTATTCAATGTTTTACTGGAAATTCTAACCAATGGGATTAGGCAATGAAAAGAGATTTTTTAAATTAGCTGTGGTCTGAATGTTTGCCCCCCCCCCATTTGCATGTTAAAATCCTAACCCCCATGGTGGTGGTATTAGGTGTGAAATTTTGGAAGGTGATTAGGTCCTGTTCTCATGAATAGGATAAGTACCCATATAAAAGACCCCAGAGAGGTCCCTCACCCCTTTCACTACTTGAAAAAAAATAGTGAAAAGCCACCAGCTAGGAACCAGGAAGCATGCCTTCACCAGAAACTGAATCTGCTGGTGCCTTGATCTTGGACTTGCCAGCCTCCAGAATTGCCAGAAATAAATTTCTGTTGTCCATAAGCTACCCAGTTTGTGCTATTTCCTTATAACATTTGAGAAAACAAAATATACCTTTTTTTTTTCAAGCAATCTAATTCTCTACATTAAAAATCCGGTGGAATCTAAAAGAAAAAGCTGTTAAATCCAATAAATGAGTTCGGTAATAAAATAGGAGTAGAAGATCAATAAAAAAGCAATTTTATTTATATGTTACTATCAAGAAAAATCATAAATTAGATTTTAAAAACACCATTTGCAATAGCATCTAAAATATAAAACATGTAAGATCTGAAAAACATATATACAAGGCCTCAATGAGGAAAAGCAAAAACATTTCTGAGATAAATTTGTGAAGACAAATAAATAGAGAAATGTTTTGTGTTCATGTATCAGAATATATTGTATTGTTAAAATATTAATTTTTCACAAATTGATCTGTAGATTTCATTTATTTTCTATCAAAATACTAATGTTTTTTGTTTGTTTGTCTTTGGTAGAAATTTAAAAGCTGATAATAAAATTTATATGGAAATGCAGAGGACTAAGAATATTGAACTGATTTAAATTAGAACAGATTTTTGAAGACTTATCTACTTTACTTACACATATATTCTAAAGCTATAATAATCAAAACAGTGTAATACTGGTATAAAATTAGACAAATATGTCAATGGGACAGAATAACTAGTCTAGAAATACATCCACACATAATCAATTAATTTTAAAAAATAATGTAAAGTAATACAATGGAGAAAAAATTTCAACAAATGGTGCTGAAACAATTGGATATTACTATGCAAAAAAAAAAAAAAAAAAAAAAATACTTTGTGCCATTTAACAAAATTATCTCCATATCAATCATGGACCTAAGTTAAAAACCTCAAAAAATCAAACTATTAAATAGCTAGCAGAAAACATAGAGAATGTCTTTGTAACCCTGATTTGTGCAAAATTCTTATATATGATCCCCAACTTGCAATCTATAAAATAAAATATTTATAAGTTTGACTCTATAAAAATTATGAATGTTGTTCTTTAAAAGACAGTTTTAAGAGACTGAAGAGACTAGTTATTTACTAGGATAAAATATCTGCAATTTACACACAGAGAATATATAGAAACTGCCAAACTCCATAATAAAAGAGCAAGAAACCCAATTAAACATGGGAAAAAGACTGAACAAATACTTAACCAAAGAATATATAAGCATATGAAAATTTGTCCAACATCATTATTTTTTACTAATTTGTCAATTAATTAAAACCACAGTGAGAGTAAACTGTACAATTTCCACTTTATAGATATGTAGAATGTCTTAAAATTAAAAATGCTAACCACATAAAGTTTTTGTTATAATGTTGAGCAAATGGCCCATTCATTCGCTGTTGATGGGAATGTAAAATGGTATTACTACTATGGAAAACAGTTTGATAGTATTTTATTCTAGTTTAGTAGGTTTCTGTTTTGTTTCATTTTATTTTTTTAATTTAAACATCCTTCTGTTTTATGATCAAATTCCTGTTACAGGATCCAGTGGTAAATTCCACGTCTAGGAATTAACCCAAGATAAATGAAACATATATTGATATAAATATTTGCACATGGATGTTCCTGACAGCTTTGTTATCATCATCTCCAAACTGAAAACAACTTAAAGTCCATCATCATCAACTGAACACTAAAGAAAATGGTGGAATGAAATCCTACTCAATAATAAAAAGGAATGAACTATTGATACATGAACAAATATCAAAATAATTATTCTGAGTAAAAAAAGACAAAAAAATGCATGTTATATGATTCCATTTATATAAAATGCTAAAAAAGTAAAAATTAATCTGCAGTGAAGGAGAGCAGATTAGTGGTTGCCTGGGGACGGGTGGCCAGCAGGGGAACCACAGAATGGAGAATCGTAAAGTAACATGAGAAAACTATTGGGAGTAATTGACATGCATATTATCTTAATTTTAGGGATGGGTTCATGGTTTTGTGTGCACTTATGGTTTTGTGCACACACACATACATATGAATCATACATCAAATGTATCAAATTGTACACTTTAAATATGTGAAGTTTATTGTATGCCATTATATCTCAATAAAAATGGTAAGATATTGTAACTAAGGTATTTGTTTTATATTTTTCTTTAGCTCTGTTTTAACATATTATTGAAGGCACCAACATTATCAGAAACACCTACATATTACAAACAGATATGATGCTCTAAAGAAGCAAACTACATAGTAATTAGAAAGGCCTCACTGAAGTATGCATTGGTGTGTATGTATAATATATTTGATTTCACCAAAATAGCTTCAAAATGAGAGATTTATTAAAAATTGCATCTCAGACTTAGGCAAAGTGGTGATTTTCCTCAGAAATATAATTACTTCAAAACAGGTAGGTATTTTATAAGTCCAAATTTTATTTTAATATTTGACTAGTTAGTATAAGTAATCTGCATAAGTCATTTGGATCTGTGATTCATAGTAGCAGCTTATGTGTGTGTGATTGTCCTTTTAGTGTGTGTGATTGTCCTCGTCATTGTTTCTGGGGTGTAATGAAAGAATGGATACATATATCTGCAGATCTCTGTGATTCCTCATTAATGTGCATTAATATCTTAGCAGTAAACTAGCAATCTACTATTTGAGGGGCACATACTAATTACTCTGTATTACAGACAGGCATATGGTGTGCCTAATGTTAATGCCACCATGTCACTGTGAATTGATTATGATTTGGATGGGACTGTCTCTTTGTTCCATTAATTTGAAACAAAAATAAAAATTAGTACTGTATAAATGCCCTAGAAAATAAATTCTTTATTTCTCTTTCTGTTAATTCATTATTTGAGTATATAAATGCTACTGATTTGGGGGCATTTATGTTGTATCCTGCAACATTACTGAAGTTATTAACCAGCTCTAGGAGTTTTTTGATAGAGTCTTTAGGTTGTTCTATATTGTGTTGAGATATTTTCCTTGTATACCTAATTTGTTGAGAGTCTTTATCATGAATGGATATTTAATTTTGTCAAATGTGTTTTTAGCACCTATTGAGATAATCATATGGTCTTTGTCCTTGTATCACATTTATTGACTTTTGTATGTTAAATCATCCTTGCATCCCTGGGATGAATTCCACTTATAATTTTTAAAATATGTTGCTGTATTCTGATTGAAAAAAATGCTCAACATTGCTAGTCATCAGGGAAATGTAAATTAAAACCACATTGAGATACCACCTCACTCCAGTTATACTGGCTATAATCAAAAAGATGGTGAATGACAAATGCTGGCTAGGGTGTGGAGAGAAGGGAACACTACTACACTGTTGGTGGGACTGTAAATTAATACAACCACAGTGGAAAACAATATTGAATTTTCTCAAACAACTACAGATAGATCTTCCATATGATCCAGCAATCCCTCTTCTAGGTGTATATCCAGAGAAATGGAAATCATCGTGTTGAAGAGATACCTGCACTCCCATGTTCATTGTAGCTCTGCTTACAATAGCCAAGATATGGAACCAACCTAAATGTCCATCAATAGATGATTGGATGAGGAAACTGTGGTATATATACAGTATGGAATACTACTCTTCCATAAAAAAGAATGAAATACTCCCATTTGCAACAACATGGATGAACCTGGAGAAACTTTTGTTGAGTGAAACAAGCAAAGCATAGAGGGATAAATATCACATGTGCTCACTCATATGTGAGAGATAAGATAGAAAGGAAGGCAGGAAAGAAAGACCGCAGTAGTGCTGTGATCCAACAGAGGGAGGGAGCATTCCTAGGGCTACTAAGTGGAGTTGCGGGGAGAGGGACAGGGGGAGGGGGAGGGAGCTTGTGGGATAATTGGGTGGGGACAAGGGGTACAAAAATAATTTCTGGTAATAGGTATGCCCCTAGTATTAATCTGGCCCTCACATCATGGGCAAGAGGGGTGACAATTAGCTTTGTATCTCATAAATATTCTTAATAAATAATTAAAAAAAATAAATTCTGGATTATTTTTGCCTATTACTACCAGGCAAATGAAGATAATTATTTCAGAGCATTTTTTGAGAATATGACTGTGGGTTATTAAAACCTAATCATGATTTTATCACTTTTGTGTTTATAATACATGAGAGGCATTACACATCTTATGTCTAGGTATAGTTTTATGCTAAATTATGAAGAAATGGTAAGCTCAAATAAAATGATCAGCACAAATTTTTTTTGCATAGTTCCCATTTTATATACATGTAACTGGTATTCAAATTAATAAAATAACCCCACTGTATGTAGCTCAGAAGGATTTATTCATAAAATACTTGCCATAAATAAGTTTATTTCCTGATTGGTATTACACCTATTCTGGCTGAAAGTGTAATTTACCTTAAGTAGAAAATATGTTGGCACAGAGAACTTTTTGGCTGCTGAACTAAAAGAGAATTTCTGTTCCTCTTTGAATAAGAGGTTGCGAACTTAGTACCTAAACTAGTGCTAGCATGCATTTTGATAAAATAGAAGAACAAAATCCAGAATAAAAAATTTAGCAATTAGTTTTCTCAGATTGTATCTATAAAATAGTGTATTTAAAACTGCTGTCGTTAAAATCAGTATTTTGCTGACTTCAAATGAGACAAATTCTGAACAGTTTGGACCGCAGCGGGAGGTGGATCCTTGGCTGAGGGCAGCCTCACCCGTCAACCCCAGTGCTCCTGCAGCAATGCCTGCTCGTCTGGCTACAAGTTCGCTGAGCCGAGGGGGATGCTGCAGCCCAGTGGGTGGAAGTTCAGAGAGGACTGGTGATCTGCGATCTACGTGTGCATTTTCAAGGGAGCTGATAAAGAACTTCTGCCCAAAATGGGATGGCTACAACCAGGGAAAAGGCAAGAGAACTAGTGTATATGAAAATAAGCACACCTTGACTTTTTGTAGCTCTTTGGCCCAATGTGCTCAAAGAACCTTCAATAGGCATCGTATTTTATCTGCATAGTGCCAGGGTGCCTCAAAAATTTCGTGGAAAGATTTGTGTTATTGGGTCTTTTGGTCAAGATGGCATAATAGATGGTCCCCAGCGTCACTCCCTCCCATAAGTCAACCCATTTACAACTATGAAAAACCAAGGACAGCCCAGCTGGGGCCTCTAGAGCTCAGGGGAAGAGGAGGAAAGACCTACTGAGGGCATGAAGGTGGGAGATGAACCAATGAGAGGAAGAAAAAACTGCTCAGACCGTTTCAAGCCCTGGCTGCTTCAAGTCTGACCCTGGTAAGTGCACTGAGCAAGTCCTGGCCAAAGGTGCAGCTGTGCCCTTCAGATGGAGTTGCTTGGAGGTGGCTGGGGAGTAGAGGGCCTTCGTGGCCCCCAGGCCAGCAAGACTACTAATAGGGTTCCCGTGGACCCACATAGGAGCAAGGAGCCACAACAACTGAAAAAAAGGAGCCACTCAGAGGCCGATGAGTCATTGCAAGGGACTGGCACACAGTCTGTCCCATGGAAAATGTGGAGCATGGCAGTGGGGGAGATGGCCCACAGAGAGGACACTGGGGCACAGCAAGGACAGCCAACCTGCCCCCCAATCAGCATAGGCCACTCAGTGGAGACTGGTCAGGAATATAGAACTGCAGGCGGTACAGTTTGCTGAAAAGACCGAGGCCCAAACCAGAGTTTCTACACAACCCAGGTGCACCAGATCTCACAAGACCTGGAAATATCTATAACGTCAACCATTAAAACCTGGGCAAATGGACAAGGATGTGAAGGAAAAACAGATTGATACCATTAGGGTATAGTAGGAAGTAGCATAAAACTAAATACTTTGTCTTTTTTTTTTTTCAGTTTATTCATTTATTAATAAATAAAGCCACAAAATCCTTCCCCAGGGAATCACCAGCAAAGCAGCAATTAAGCTCAACCACAGGGCTCAAGTGCTGGTCCCCACAGGAAGTTCCCCCATTTTAGAAGTAAGCAAAGGACCGCAAAAATTAGTTCTAGGGAAGAGTTTAAGCAGTGGGAACAGCAAAAAATCCAACACAGAACTGAAAGAAAAAAAAACAAAATGCCCACATACCAGAGACAAAGTTTGATATTAACTAGTAAAGTTCTCACATAACCAAAGAACATCTATAAAACCTAGAGGGACTGGAAGTCCCCTGGGCTAACAAGCCAGGGATGGGGGATGGCTGGGAGCCTCAGCAATGCCCCTGGACACCAGCAACAAGTCCTGAAGGTGGGAGGCTGAGGGCCTTGGCCACACACCCCACACCCTCAACCAGCCCCGTGACAACCACTGAGCTGCCATAGGAAGTGCCCTGGGCTCCTGAGCTAAGGCGGTGGGGGTGAGGGCTTCAGCCCATCACCTGACATCTGTACTCAGCCCAGCAATGACCAAGCCACTGCTGGAAACCCCCTTGTCTGTCTCGCGGGAATGAGGGGGGTGCCACAGGCCTCTCCCTGCCCCTCCTCCTACCTCCTTCTGCCACCCTATTTCCTTCCACTTTCCCCTGTCTTCTCCCCAACTACTCTACAATAACATCATAGAATGTAAAATATAATAATATTAATAAACTTAAAAAAAGACAAATTATTTAGCTTTTTGCTATTTCCTCCTTTACCCTAATGGTATCTATCACCTGTTCTATAATCTTTTTTTCCTTCATATCCTTGTCCATATGCCCAACTATCAACTTCCCTTTTTATATGTAAAAATTATTGAAAAATACTGGGAACATAGGGCAGGTAGGTGAGGAATTTGACTGGATCTTTCAATGAAATGTTAAAAACGTTTACCTAGCTGTGCCAAAAAAGCAAAACAAACAAACAAATATAGAAACAAAAAGCTTACTTATTTTCAAACCAAAAAAGGTCTTAAAATTGGTTGTACTGAAGATTTAAAATGGGTATCAGCAGAATACTATTCTGTCTCTTTTATCTTCAGCCCACCCAAATGAGTCTTTCTTTTCAGAATATTTATTTTCTTATAAAATATTATTTTGGTATTTACTTGTATTTTCCTTAAAAGTACACTTAGATATCAAATTTTTGATGAAATAATTATAGACAAGACGTCTTATCTACCTGTTGTGTTAGTTATCACTCTGTCTCTTCTACAATCACCATGAACTGTCTGCAAACTATTTTAAAGAAATCAGGATTTTTATATAAAAAAGGAAAAAAGAAACAAATGGGACTGTGTCAAACTAAAAACCTTCTGCACATAAAGGAAACAATCCACAGAGTTAAACGACAACTTACAGAGTGGAAGAAAATTTTGCAAGTTATACATCTGATGAGGGATAAATATTCAGAATATACAAGGAACTCAAACAATTACACAGTGAAAAAATAATCCAATTTTTAAAAGGGCAAAGGAGTTGAATAGACATTTTTCTAAGGAAGACATACAAATGGCCAACAGGTACATGAAAAAATGCTGAATCATTAGAGAAATGCAAATTAAAACCACATTGAGATATCACTTCACCACAGTTAAACTGGCTATAATCAAAAAGACGGTGAATAACAAATGCTGGCAAGGGTGCAGAGAGAAGGGAACACTCCTACACTGCTGGTGGGACTGTAAGTTAGTACCACCATTATGAAAAATGGTATGGAGTTTTTGCAGACAACTACAGAGAGGTCTATCACACAATCCGGCAATCCCACTTCTGAGTATACACTCAAAGGAATGGAAGTCATCGTGTCGAAGGGATACCTGCACTCCCATGTTCATCATAGCTCTGTTTACAATAGCAAAGACTTGGAACCAACCTAAATGTCCATTGATGGACAACTCGATAAGGAAAATGTGTTATATATATCATGGAATACAACTGTGCCATAAAAAAAGAATGAAATTCTGCCACTCACAACAACATGGATGAGCTTGAAGAAACTTATGTTGAGTGAAATAAGCAAAGCACAGAGGGAAAAATACTGCATTTCCTTTCTCATAAGTGAGAGCTAAGAGAGAAAGAAGAAGGAAAGAAAGACTACACTGGTGCATTGGACTTGCAGAGCGAGAGAGCACACCTAGGGTTGTGCTGTGAAACCTGTGGGGTAAAGGGGGAGGGGGAGGGACGTCTGGGATTAATTGGGTGGGGAACATGGGATATAATCACAGTTTGTGGTAATGGACATGCTGTCAGTATTGATATGGCCATCACATCTTGGGCACAAGTGGTGGTGGTCAGCTTTGTAGGCCATGAATATTCATAACCAACAATAAATAAATAAATAAATAAATAAATAAATAAATAAATAAATAGCAAATATCATGTTTTATGACTGTTTGAATATTTTCACTGCTGAGTCAAGTAATGTATCATCATTATTTTAATAATATACGTTTCATAGTTTTTTTTCCAGAATTAATAATTCATTCATGTGTCTTCATTTGATTACCATTTTATGTGTTTGGTTTTAATTTTTTCTCCCAAATTCTAAAATACAACAACATATCTGTCAAATCTAGTTAATTTTCTCCATCAAACATATTAGAGAATTCATGACCACACTATAAATTTACAATATGCCTTGTTTTTTAACTTAATATCTTAGATATCTTTCTGTTTCTTCTTTTTTTCTTTTCAGTTGATTCAAATTTACATGAATTTTCTATTTATAACACGATTTATTTATTAACTCATTCATTCATTTTAATTAACATGTCATAACTGTATGTGTTTACAGGATACAATCTGATGTTTTGATAGATATATATGTTGTATAATAATCGGATCAGTGTAGTTTACGTAACTATCACCTCATGTGTTTATCACCTCTTTGTGGCAAAAGCATTTCAAAAGCCTCTCTTCTAGTTATTAGGTAATATACAAAACTTAACTATTAACAAAAGTCACCCTACTGTGCAACAGAACACAGAACTTATTCCTCCTAATTGTAGTTTTGTATTTGCAGCAGGTTAGTGCACGGTACTTACATTACATGACTTTTCTTACCAAGTAAGAAGTGTTGTGATGGGCATCTCTGTGTCTCTTAATCATTTTTATTATGCTTTAGAAGTAACTAGGTCAGCAGATGCGTAAAGTTAATAATTATTTGAATTAATTAAATTTAAGAATGAACAATGTGCTAGTCGGTCTTAGTCACTACTCAAAAGGATACAGTAGCAAACATGACAGAATTATTTCTTTTATAATAAGACCTACTTTTACAGATAGATATTTTTATGGGTCTCTTAAACGTCAATAAAATAAAAATCTCACTAGCAGTTGATATTGTTAAATTCCCTAACCTTGGCCAGAATTAATGGTGATCCTTTAAAAATTAATTTAATTTTGTAAATCTGAATGGCAAAAAAGAGAAACGCTATTGTTATTTTATTTTGATTTCCTGTGATCATAAATGAAGATGGATATAGTATTAAATGTTTATCTGCCATTTGTATTTCTTCTAAACATCCTATTTATATATTTTGCAGATTTTTAGTATTCTCTTTCTTATTGATTTGTAGTAGCTCAATATGTGTTAATATTTATGATATTTTAATAAATGTCACTTTTTTATTTTTTCAAATAATTTATCTGAGACTCTTTGTTCCCTTTCACTTTGTTTATGGTGTCTCTTCTTTTACAAATATCTTGTTTCATTAAGCTTTGTCTGAACATTTTTATTTAAAAAGTAATACTACATTAGATTTTGTCGATGGTCCTATTTTGGCAATCTCTGCTCTATGTAATTCCATATCTACCTTTTTATTTATTTTAAACACTGAATAAACATCTGAAATGACATCTTTTCCCCAATGGAACAGAAACTATAGTAATTAACTTACTTGCTGTATCGTAGACAATGTATGGATATATTTTATCAACTAAAATTCCTCAGAAAACTACAGAAAACAGTTCACGTTGTTTGAATCAATCAGAAAGTTACCCCCCAAAATTATGAAAATGTTTCCAAATGACTCTAAATATTAACTTTACAGTTTACTTTCTTTTCAAATTGTAATACTCTCCAGAGTGGCATAGCATGTTGGTTCTTATTTTCTCAAATAATTTAAGCACTTTAAAATGTCACCAATGAGAGTCTGATCAAAACTGTGGCTCCTTGCTGGTTTTATACTACTGAGGGGCTAATATGTAGTTGAAATGAAAACTGCAGTAACAACAACAACAACAACAAAAGCTAGACCTTTTTTCTCAATGTAACAGTTATGCATGCCTTGAGAATTAACAAGTCATAGCTAATTACTGATACAGTTGCCGAGGGATTCTGACAGTCATGATATATGAGAAAATTTGACTTGCAAGTGACAACTCAAAAGGAGGTTATGGGGAGTTTGGGGCACTGTCAACTCAGTGGGTGGGTTAAAGAAAGTGTCTGCTGATTCATTTTCTTTTGCTGCGAGGAAAATATTCATCATCTCAGACTGCTGAGTCTTTCATGTATGCTCATACCATTTCATTAAAGTTCCAATATTTTTTTATGAATACTTTCAAAAAGATTTGAAAAATCCAACTGTTAGTTTCATCTGAAGTCCCTGCTTAAATTTTTGGCATCTGCAAGATTTATCTAGCAACGTGCCATTTGCCCAAATTACATACATTTAAATCACTCTTGAGTCATGCACTTTCTATATAGATAAAAGTATGAAATTATCATATACATGCCCACTAAGTCTCACAGTATTTGATATTCCAAGTTTTCCTCATTATGTCTCAAATCTATAAAATTATAAGTTGTATGCAGAAAACTGGAACTGATTGTGCTACATGCAAATTTTTATGTATACATGTTTGTGTGTGTGCACTTTAATTAGAAATTATTCCTGTACAGCAAAGAAAACAATAAACAAAGTGAAGATCCAAGCTATGAAATGAGAGAAAATATTTGCAAAGCAAACATCTAATAAGGTGTTAATATTCAAACATATAAGGAACTCACACAACTGAATAGCAAAATTAATAATAATAACCTGATGAAAAACTGAGAGAAAGGACCTGAGTAGACATTTCTCAAAAAAAAAAAGACATACAAAATGCCAAGTATATGAAAAACCGCTCAACCTCTGCAATCATGAGAGAAATGCAAATTAAAACCACACTGGGACATCACCTCACATCATTTAGAATGGCTAATATCAAAAAGACAAAAGTTAACAAGTGTTGGCGATGGTGTGGAGAAAAAAGAACCCTTGCACACTGCTGGTGGGAGTGTAGATTAGTACAGCTATGACGGAAATTAGCAGAGCTGTGATGAAAACAGTACAGCTATGATGGAAAACAGCATTTCCTCAAAAAATGAGTAAAATAGAACTACATACAATCCAGCAATCTCACTCCTGGTTATGTAGCCAAAGGAAATGTTTTTAATATATATATTTTTTCTTCATACATATTTATGGAATACAGTTTGTTGTTTCAACACATGCATATATCGCATAATGATCTAATCAGAATAGTTAACATACATCTAAACATTTGTCATTTCTTTGTGGTTATAACGTTCAAGATCCTCTTTTCTGGGCCGGCCCGGTGGCGCACTGCTACAGTGCGCCGCTTGGGAAGCGCGGTGGCGCTCCCACCGAGGGTTCGGATCCCACATGCAGACCAGCCGCTCACTGGCTGAGCGAGGAGCGGGGGCAACACCGAGGGTTGCGATCCCGTAGCTGGTCCCGGTCCGGTGCGGGCGCAACACTGAGGGTTGCGATCCGTTGCTGGTCACGGAAAAAAAAAAAGACAAAAAAAAAAAGATCCTCTTTTCTGAATATATTGAAATACACAATAAAATATTGTTAATTATCGTCACCCTAGGGCACCAGAACTTATTCTTCCTAACTAA
Organism: Galeopterus variegatus; assembly: GCF_000696425.1. Taxonomy (NCBI): domain Eukaryota; kingdom Metazoa; phylum Chordata; class Mammalia; order Dermoptera; family Cynocephalidae; genus Galeopterus; species Galeopterus variegatus. Next base: position 150,435 of record NW_007729308.1, read on the forward strand.
CTTTAACTTTGTAACTTTGTACCAGTCTACCAACCTTTCCCTACACCCGTCCCTTCCCCTGCCTCTGGAAAACATTATTATATTCTCTATTTCTCTTTTTTCTCTTTCTAATTTATTTTTCTTGATTGACCACAATAGTTGTATATATTTATGGAGTATGATACAATACTTAGGAACATCCATACATTGTGCAGTGGTCATAGCAGAGTGCTTAATATATCCATCACTTCAAATTTTTGTCACTTATTCGTGTTAGGAACATTCAACATCACCTTGACTAGCTATTCAAAGATACACAGTACTTTATTGTTAGCTGTAGTCTCCCTATATTTCTATAGAACATTAAATCTCTTTCTTCCTACTTCCCTAATATTCTTGCATTATCCTTTCCCCATACCTCCCCCTTGCCAGCCTCTAGTAACCACTATACTACACTTTACTTCTATGAGCTCAACTTCTTTAGCTTCCACATATGAGTGAGAACACGTGGTATTTCTCTCTGTGTGCCTGGCTTGTTTCACTTACCATAATTTTCTCCAGGCTCATCCATGTTGCTGCAAATGGCAGAATTTCATTCTTTTTTTTATGACTGAATACTATTCCATTGTGTATATATACCACATTTTCTTTATCCAGTCATTTGTGGAAAGACACTTAGGTTGATTCCAAATCTTGGCCACTGTGAATAGAGCAGCAATAAACATGGGAGTGCAGTTGTCCCTTCTACTTGCTGATTTCCATTCTAGCCAAAGAAAATTAAATCAGTGTCTCAAAGAGATATTTGCATTCCCATGTTTATTGCAGCTTGATTCACAATAACCAAGGTATGGAATCAACCTAAGTATCTGTTGAAAGATTAATGGATAAAGAAAAAAAAAAAAAATATATATATATATATGTATATGTATAAATTTATACAAAGGAATGTTATTTCCCCTTAAAAAAGATAAATGCTGTTAATTACAACAACATAGATAAACCCAGAGGACAATATGCTAAGTGAGGGCCGGCCCAGTGGCGCACTGGAGAGTGCGCCGCTTGGGAGCGCAGCGGCACTCCCGCCGAGGGTTCGGATCCCATGTGGAGACCGGTTCCCGCTCACTGGCTGAGCGCGGTGCGGGCAGGACACCGAGGGTTGCGATCCCATTGCCGGTCAGTAAAAAAGACAAAAAAAGGAAAAAAAATATATATATATGCTAAGTGAAATAAACCAGGCACAGAAAGACAGATAGTACTTGATCTCACATGCAGAATCTGAAAAAGTAAAACTCATAGAAGCAGAAAGTGGAAGGGTTGTTGCCAGGAGCTGGGGTGTCAGGTGGGGAAAATGGGAAGATTTTGGTCAAAGAGTACAAAATTTCAATTATGCAGGATAAATAAGTTCTGATGATTTAATGTACAACATGATGATTATAGTTAATAATACTGTATTGTACTCTTAAAAATTTGCTAAGAGATTAGATCTTATTGTTCTTTGGCCCTCAAGAAAATCAACAAGCAAAATACCTTGAGCATCACCAAAAACTGTTGCCATGACCTTTGCCTTTGTCTGGTCCACTCTTGCTTTAACTGGACCACTTCCCCCTCTGTAGCCAAGGCTACCATTGTGCTTTGTCTTCAGGATCATACTGGTAAAGCCATGTCTCATCTCCTGTTACATGTCTTCATGATCTTGATCCCGCTTGTTGAAAACTTTCATTGAAAGCTCTGCTCTTGCCTGCAGTTAATATGGCAGCAGCAGTTTTGGCACCCATCGAGTGAAACAACTGTAATTTTTTAGTTAGAATTGTGTAAACTAAACCAATTGGGATGCCTATGGTGTTGCTATTGTTTTTGCTGTTAATCTTTCGTCCTATTCAATTAAGGTACCAAGATTAACTTTTTCTTCCCAGATTGATGTAGATGATCTGCTATTGAGAGCTTCATCTTCTACATCTTCTTGTCTCTTAAAATGAGTTGTTCATTTGTGAACTGCAGATTTCTTTCTATGGGTCTTGTCCCTATAAACTTTTTGTAAAGCATCAATGATTTCACCATTCTTCCACCCAAGGTTCACCATAAATTTTATGTTTGTTCTTGCTTCAGTTTTGCAGAATTCATGTTGCTCTGATATGGGGTCTTTTCAAACTGATGTCTTACTCTTTCTAAAGCCTAAAACAAGAACTAGATCCTGTTCAGACATGTTATAACAAGTTAATAGGAGTGTCTTTTGGTGCAAAATAATTTTACAATCCATGCACAGTTTTTACATAATACTCATTTCCCATGAACTTTTTGAAGACCTCTCTTAAAAAAATAGATCGTAAATGTATTAAATTTCATTCACAATTAGAGAATTGCAAATGAAACAATACTGAGATATTATTTCTTATTTTTCTACCAGGAAAATTCTTGAAATAAATAGAAAATAGAAATGATTTCCTAGAAAGTACAACCTATTGTATTAGTGAAGGTTCTCCAGTGAGACAGAATCAATAGGATATGTTATAAATACATGAGAGGGGATATTTTAGTTGAATTAGCTCATGCAATTTTGAAGATATTCCACGATAGGCCATCTGCAAACTGGATGCTGATTGTGAGACTCAGTTCACATCCAAAGGCTTCAAAATCAGGGAAGCTGATGGTATCCTTGGTGTAAGTCCTGGAACCCAAAAGCTAAAGAGTCTTGAGCTCCAATGTCCATAGACTGGAGAGAAGAATATATTCCCAGCTCCAGTGGATAAAGAGAGAACGCTGCCTTTTTTCTCTGTTTTTTGTTTTCTCTGGGCCCCTAGCGGATTGGATGATTCCCGCCTATATTGAGGGCATATCTTTCCCAACCAGTGCACTTAGGCTGTCATGCTAATATCTTCTAGAATACCCCCATGGCCACACCTAAGAAGATAGGTGTACTGGCTTTCTTGGTATTCCTTAATCTAATCAAGTTGACACCTAGAACTAACCATCTCACTTATATTCAGAGGCCTTATTTTTAGACTGCTTCTTCAGGTTTCCCAGTGATAAAAAATAAGTATATAAAATAAAATCTTAGCTAAGCCTCAAAAGTTTTCTGAATGTCACCATTTCCACAGTGCTAATGTAACATTCACTAAACATTAAGCATTTAATTAGAACTCATCCTTCTTTTAGTATATCAGTATGAGAGGATAAGATCTGACATTCATAGGTTAATATTACAACATCAC
>NW_007729308.1:154622-160455 GCF_000696425.1 Galeopterus variegatus
GCACAGTTTTTACATAATACTCATTTCCCATGAACTTTTTGAAGACCTCTCTTAAAAAAATAGATCGTAAATGTATTAAATTTCATTCACAATTAGAGAATTGCAAATGAAACAATACTGAGATATTATTTCTTATTTTTCTACCAGGAAAATTCTTGAAATAAATAGAAAATAGAAATGATTTCCTAGAAAGTACAACCTATTGTATTAGTGAAGGTTCTCCAGTGAGACAGAATCAATAGGATATGTTATAAATACATGAGAGGGGATATTTTAGTTGAATTAGCTCATGCAATTTTGAAGATATTCCACGATAGGCCATCTGCAAACTGGATGCTGATTGTGAGACTCAGTTCACATCCAAAGGCTTCAAAATCAGGGAAGCTGATGGTATCCTTGGTGTAAGTCCTGGAACCCAAAAGCTAAAGAGTCTTGAGCTCCAATGTCCATAGACTGGAGAGAAGAATATATTCCCAGCTCCAGTGGATAAAGAGAGAACGCTGCCTTTTTTCTCTGTTCTTTGTTTTCTCTGGGCCCCTAGTGGATTGGATGATTCCCGCCTATATTGAGGGCATATCTTTCCCAACCAGTGCACTTGGGCTGTCATGCTAATATCTTCTAGAATACCCCCATGGCCACACCTAAGAAGATAGGTGTACTGGCTTTCTTGGTATTCCTTAATCTAATCAAGTTGACACCTAGAACTAACCATCTCACTTATATTCAGAGGCCTTATTTTTAGACTGCTTCTTCAGGTTTCCCAGTGATAAAAAATAAGTATATAAAATAAAATCTTAGCTAAGCCTCAAAAGTTTTCTGAATGTCGCCATTTCCACAGTGCTAATGTAACATTCACTAAACATTAAGCATTTAATTAGAACTCATCCTTTTTTTAGTATATCAGTATGAGAGGATAAGATCTGACATTCATAGGTTAATATTACAACATCACTACAAAACCAGACATGTATACGTTATAATGCAAAACAGATACAATGATAGTAAAATCTGTCAGTTTTGTTCTAACCTACATCACATCAATTGCCAAATAAGTCATCTCTCTTGAGACTGTTTACTTTTCTATAAACAGGGGAAATGATTGAATTGAAAACTATATTTTTGTATGCTCACCATGTACCATGACTTGGACCTAGAATACAATGGTACACAGTGTCCCATGTAGTATAAAGAAGTAATTAAGACTGCAAATGATATGCTTAACTTAGCAAAGAAAATTTGCCTTCTTTTATGACAGAATAGAAAAAGCACCCTTTCAAGCCTCCAGGAGGAGGTTGTGGCATCTAAATGTAATGATGCTGGTGATGGTGATGGGACAACTAAACCTACCCATGAGTAATGAGTAGGATTTGTCTGGGTGACAGTGGACAAACAGAGGGTATGCAGACAGAGAAATGTAATCTAGCAAGCTTAAGTTCTTTGAAAAATTTCATATTCTACCTCCTATTCCTGTCGCCACCCCCACCCATGCATGCCTTTGATTTAGGGAGAAAAAAGCTTCATCAGAAGAATATTTGATTCTGTAACTTGTACATACAACTACAGTAGGCATTAGCATATAATAGTTATGTTGGCTGCTTATTTCCATCCTCCTTACAAAGTAAGCAACCTATTTATGCAAGAAAAATACCTATTAGTCATTTTATCCTATTAACCACAGAATCTGCTCCACTGTAATTATACAATAAATGTTTTTTCAAGATGAGATATATTTTTATCTATTTAATGTTTGAACCCTCAAAGATAAAAATAAAATTTTCAGTTGATGTAATAGAAAAATTGAAAATTAAAATATAAAATATAAGATTATATTGAAACAAAATTAACAAATTTTATTTCAAAGTCAATAAATATGTATATTTCCTTTATGTGCATTCTATGTTAATATATGTATGAATTCCTAAACTTACCTGTCCAGCAATCAATCAGATAATAGTTGTAGATTTATTGCAAATGTATAATTATCTACAGACAAATTTTATTCTTTCTTTATTCTGTAGCTAAAGTTTCAGAGTTTCATACAATTGCATGAAAAGTTCTTGCTTAAAATTTTATTTATTTCTTGTTTTTACCTTCGTGATATGGAGGTTCTTTTTTGCCTTTACTGAGTAACTGTTTCCTTTGAATATTTTCACACAGAAACCAATTCCCTACAGCAATTCTTCAGGGAGATGAAGGTCATTCTGCTCAAAATTAGAATGATGAATTTGAAAGAACACCCTCTTTTTCCAGGAATTGTCCCTGGATTCTGAAAAGTGCATCATAGTGGCATCACACAGAAGCAGGCTTGAATTCCTCTGTGTGGTTCTATCCTGTGACCTTGTGTAGTCCCTTACTTTCTTTGTTTCAATTTCTTTGTCTAAAAAAAAATGTATATCTCAGAAATAGAGTGAACTCATGTCCTGGTTTTCTCAAGTCAGTTTCCATTTACACCTGTTTTCCTAGGAAAATTGTTAGTAGAGCCTCTTTCACTCTCAAGAGTGTCCTAATTTGTACAATAAATTGTGTGATCAATTTACTTAGAAAACATGGCAAATTTACCACAGATATGTATAATGTCTTCCTCCTAAGACCAAGTTAAATTTAAAAAGAAATAAAACATATGTAATTCCACAATAGCAAAAGAACAGGGCAGACTTCTGCAGAAGAGAAATTTCAAAAATTTCTGTAAGAAGAAAAACTGATGGGCAATCATTGGTTAATGAGACTGAGCTGAGAAACACTTACTGGGACCCAAAGGTTCTGAACACAGGTGCTAGAACTCCTAAGAGGTGTGGCTTACCACATAAATTGTTAACATATAAAGGACTGTATAGGGAACATTTAACACCTCAAACCCGTTCACATTTCACTAAGCCAAAGTAGAATAGCCAGGTGATCTTACCCAGACAAAAAGGGCGGTTTCTTCCACAGAGTGACTGACGACTATTTCAGGACAAAACTAGATTACGTAGGGGTCGTACTGATACTCCAGAATAAAGCTCTTCTGCCTTTGCTGTGAATTGCCTTCAGCATAAGGCCTAGTTCTAAGTTCTACAGCGAGAGCTGGTAGATGACTAGCCTCGTCCATAATCACAAAGTTACAAGGTAACAATATTTCTAAACCACTTTTTAAAATGTTTATGAAAAAACAAGGGAGGCCATACATTTGAGGAAAACCTGAGACTAGGAAGAGAAGTCTTAGATTTAAAAAAAAAAAAAAGACGTAAGTTAGGAAAGGTAGAGAAAAAAAATTTTTTTTTATGTTCTATATAGTAATTTCCCTAAAAAATACTATTTTACTATAGGAGTTAACATATTCATAAAATAAAAACAAAGATATATAAAAAGATAAAAGTGAAAGGTCTCTTGAAAAATAAAGATTCTGTAGATTTCAACCCATATTCTGGATATAAAGTTTTGCAAATATTGTTTGATTTGTTCAATGAAAAGAATATGTAAATATAAGGGGGGAAAAATAAATGTCATAAGTTATAAAACAAGAAAATTCATGGTCTAATTACCATATGTTTTAGAAAAAAGCAACAGCAAAAATGGACAGGAGGACATTATGAAATAAATATGAGAATTTCTCAGATTTAAAATGACATAGACATGTTCAAATTATATAAGGTTTGCTGAAAAAAATTAGGTAGAAAGCTGTACTTAGATATGTAATTTCAAAAGTCAGATATGTATGGGAAAAAAAGAAATTAAAAGCTTTCAGGGTGCTGTGGGTTTAATTGCATCCAGGTTATATTAAAAGCTATGTTCAGGTCCTAACCAGCATTTGCACCTGTGCAAATAACCTTATATGGAATAGAGTCTTTGCAGATGTTACAAGTTAAAATGAGGTTACACGGGATTGAGGTGGCCTCTAGCCCAGTGACTGGTTTTCTTACATGAAGATGGAGATTTGCAAACACAGACACATGGACAGAAGACCACGTGATGATGGAGGCAGTTTGGAATGGGGCGTCTACAACCCGAGGAATGCCAAGGATGTCCGGCAGCCACCAGAAGCTGGGAAGAGACGATGAAGGATGCTTCCCAGGAAACCTTGGAGGGAGTGTGGTTCTGCTGACACCTTGATTTCATACCTTTTGCCTCTAGAACTGTGAGAGGATAAATTTCTTTAGTTTAAGCCACCCGGTTTGTTACGAAAGCCCTAGGAAACTAATACACTTGATGTCAAGAGATGGAAAACAAGGCAATCTTGAAAGGACAGTGAATGACACTGGTGCTGAGTGGTATGATGCAGAGAGAGAATATCTTCAATGTCTAAGTATAATACTTTTCTACCATTGTTTTTGCACTGAGACAAATTAAGTTAGAGAGTAATTTTTTTAGATGATCAATGATTTATAAATTTAAACCCATGTACCATTTCTTAGGAATTTACTCAAGGATGTACTTCAGAACAATGAAGAACATTAAGCAAATGAAACTATGAAGTAGAAAGACATTATGTCTAGAAAATGATGTACCATATTCAAAAATAAAATGAAGTGAAGTCTAAGGAGGAGAGTTGTGTGGCTTGGAACACTATCAGTTTAGGTTTTAGAAAGATGGACACCATCAGAATGAAAGTCTCTTGGGGGAAAAATAGATTTGTTAGTATGCTTGAAATGTTTCAGAAATGTTGAAGTTAGATATTTTGATAGGGAAAAGCATAAAGCAAATGGCAAGTAAAAACTCCTTATAGGAAAACACAATGCACAAGAAGAAATCAGTTATAACCTTAACACTCTTTGGATATGTATTGAACAAAATTCACATGGTATTTTGTAAATATACAGATATATTATATTCATATACTTATATATAATGTATGCACGTGCATTGCTTTAATTACAACTTGAGGAGAGAGACAGCACAATGTAATTACGTAATTTCTTATCTATCAGGTGGAAAGTTAAGATGTAGAGGCAAATTTTTTTGTGCAGTTTGCAAAGACCTGACTAAAAGAGAATGGTGAATGGTGTGTGTGTGTGTGTGTGTGTGTGTGTGTGTGTGTGTGTGTGTGTGTGTGTGCAAGTGTGCCTGTTTGCCTGTGTCCAAGCATTTGGTCAAAAATTTCCAAAATTAATTGTCACAGAAATAAAGTAAGGGAAGATTTGAAATAATTGAAACTGTATTGACAATATTCTGCTTCTGACTCGCAAAAATAACAATTTCCCATGGTTTAATATTATAATTTTCCACATGGTTTGAATGAATTAAGTCTATGCCCAGGTACTTAAAAAAAGTGTCAGAATATTGCCTTTAAGTTGCTACAAGATGGTTAGTTGTTGAGAGGATTTAAAGGATATTCGCTTTGCTTCATGGTAATCCATGGATCTAAGATGTTCTGATTTTCCTGTGTTTTCAGCCAAGTATGTCAGGCTTAACTCACAGATCTTCCTTCATAAGATATCAAGGATCTTCCTTATATTACTAAGTTGCTTCTGGATGCTTGGTGACTCAAAGAATAATACAAGAATCACAAAAAGGATATGGCACTGGTCAGTTAAGAAGGAAACAAACAGAAAGCCTGGCCCTTCTGGTCTGTTAGAGTATGGGAAGCAAAAAAGACGTAGAAAGAAGGGGTGTAAATCTGAGTAAGTTGAGGAATGGGTAGAACATTGAAACATACAAATGGGCGTGAGACAATCCAACCCGCCATTTGAAGTCCCGGAAGCAGTCATGTCCAACATGATGCCGGACAATAGTATTGTGAGAGAAAATTTACTGGCTAGATAATGATAAAATCAACTTGTGACTTGTCCCTGGCATTTAAGAAATCAGGAAATTTCTGTGTGTCCTGGTGAGGGCACTTGTAGATGCTGAAATAAAT
>NW_007729308.1:161757-165013 GCF_000696425.1 Galeopterus variegatus
TGGGTAGAACATTGAAACATACAAATGGGCGTGAGACAATCCAACCCGCCATTTGAAGTCCTGGAAGCAGTCATGTCCAACATGATGCCGAACAATAGTATTGTGAGAGAAAATTTACTGGCTAGATAATGATAAAATCAACTTGTGACTTGTCCCTGGCACTTAAGAAATCAGGAAATTTCTGTGTGTCCTGGTGAGGGCACTTGTAGATGCTGAAATAAATCACTCAGTTGGCAGAGATCTTGGTGGAACTGGATGTGGTCAACTGTTCAGTCGATGACAGACAGCACAGGGACTGTCAACCAACATCCGATGGCAAGTAGCAGCCAAGATGGACAGAGTGAAGACTAGATACTCTCACACTGTTGCCAGGAAAGGTGATCAGGTTTTCCCTGCTCCACCTTGAATATGAGAAAATGTAGAAACTTTTTGTCTAGAAGTTGGACTTTGAATGAACTGAAAATTTAACCCAAAGAAGGTTTCTAAACAAGATAAAACCAAGATAAAATTAAAGGATAAATCTAAACTTCTCCTTTACTTAAGTAAAGTGGGGACTTATAAGGAAGATTAAATAACTTCTAGAAAGGTGAAAAATAAAAGTGAATTGACTTCATATATCAGATTTGTGAGATTAAGTTTTTGACCTCGACTACATTATAATTTGTATAAATCTACATTAAAAGTTTAAACAAATTACATTTTCTCTAAGTTTACAATAGTTAAAAGATTACAAGGATAAGATAAAGAACAAGAAAGTCTCAATTTCTTCTTTCTCTCTCCTTTGTTATTAATCTGTAGTTTAGAAGTCGAGAAAGAGAAATGACTCAAATTTAACACATAATCATAAAAAAAGAAAAAGCAGTCCTTTGTATGTGGCCAAAAGTTAACTGGTCAAAAGTACATGAATTCAATTTTAGAATTCAAACAAATTCAGTTTGCTATCTGGGGAAATAATCTTGAATCTTTGGAGAAGCTGAAACTCAGTTTTCATGTGGCACATACATATTTCAATAATTATCACTAAGAAAATCTAGAATGAACATTGATCTTGGTTGATCATTCAAACCACATCTTAAGTCTAATGCTTATTTCACTCTATTTTAATAATGCTTCTAGACAGACAATGTTTATTTTTACCCCCAGATGAAATAAAACTAGTCCTCATAAAAAAGTACAAAAGGGGAAACTAACTAAAATTGCTTGTAATGTACCAGTGAGTCTTAGAGTCTCCTATGTGATGCAATAAATTATCCTTGAAACAAAGGCTTAATTTACATTAAAAATGCCAGCACAGCAGAAGTAAAGGCAATGTTTATCTTATGCGTTATGGTAACATAATGAAAATAAACTATTAGATGAAAATAATTCATTTCAATACTAACAACTTGCCTATGGATTATTATCCTTACTCTTAACTTCTTTATTAGGGAATGAGTTTTTAGGAACTCAAAACTAGGCAGAAAAAGGATCAAAATTTAGATAAGTACTTATTGCTTCAGTAATTCTTCCTCCATTAGAAGCACAACTACAGACGTGACATGCTTATTAATCAGCTGCTAAAATACTATGCACTGACAATCCGGAAAAATCTTTCCTGAGAGAGTTAAGGGNTCAGCTGCTAAAATACTATGCACTGACAATCCGGAAAAATCTTTCCTGAGAGAGTTAAGGGGCTAATCTGCCATAAAATTCATTTTATTATCCATTAGATAATGGAGATAGAGTTTAATCTATGAATATTGTCTGTGTTAAGATTTATAACAACAAAGGAGAGAGTGTAAATGTCTCCACTAGTTATTAGAACCATATTGATATGATTATGGAATACAAACAGTGTCATATAGAAATTCACTGGATGTTTGGTATTTTTTACTTTGTAATTTCTGTAGGAAGGGTTATTGCAATGTAGGAAATAGATCTCAAAACCACATTCTCTGGGAAGGAATCCATAAAGAACATACATATAGAAATGTTTCAAGTAATAATAAAAAAGAATAAATTAAGCTAAAAACAGTTGAAAATAGTATTTCAAAGGCACACTAAGAAAGTCTATCCATTTACTAATAATTTAAGCAAGCAAGCTAACTGGCATGATGAGAATCTAAACTATTTTATGTGCTATTCCCAGTTGATTATCAGGAGTCACTCCAATACATTATTAGTGAGAAGAGAAGTTTCATGTTCATTAATAATAATTTATTTAAAAATTTGATGATTAAAAGTTTTACATATGTGTTTCTTCCTCAAACCAAAAACTTTGCAAAAACCCATGGGAGCTAGTGGAGGCCATGCTTTTTATTTATATTGCTAATTCCCAAACTAACAAGACAAAATTCACTAACAAACGAATGTTATGCATAATTCTCTTCCTTTATACATTGAGTTTCAATTCTGATTTTACTATAATATAATTATTTTTAATGCTTATATTAAGGTTAATAGTCCTGGACCTTCCAATGCTATTCAAAAACTAAAATAAGAAAACAATTCTGATATTTAGTTGTAAGACATAGTGTTAGAAAAGCAATGAAAAATTTATCCATCTAGCATTAAGGCTTGTAAGTAATACTTTGCATACTCTACCTTAAATCGTTGGGAATGATAATTTGTTTAGAGCTGTTGGTGAGAATTTTCAGGAAGAAATTGAGAAGCAAATAAAATATAAGGACTACTTCTGAAATTATAATAAAATAATTTATTATGGAGAGTCAGTTACAGAGTGTTAAAAATCTGTAAAATATGGGTAAACCAATCAAATACTACTACAAAACTAAGGGATGAAAATGTTACACAGGGAAAGGAAGAAGATGCACATTAGAAAGTTTTGTTGAATAGAATAACTTATTTTTTTAATTATACCCATTAATTGAAGTATTTTTGAAAATGAATGAAATGTACAGTACTCCAAATAACATTCATGTAATACGGTATAAGGACCTGCCTTTACACCAAGTCCTGATTGTATACTAAATAATACTCAGAGGCCAACAGCACTTTATAAATATAAATATTTTAATTATGTTTTTATATTAATTTTCTTCACTTCTTTGACACCTAATTTTAAAAAATGCAAACAATATTAGACAAGCCAATTCATCTCTTAGCTTATGAAGTGAACACTATTTATCCATTGGCCCATAACATGTCTATTACTTTGTGGCTTCCTAAAACAAAACAAACAAACAAAAAAAAACTATTAATTTTGAATTACTTGAAATTAAGTTGTTATTCTCCAATTAAATGTTTTTTTTTTTTT
>NW_007729308.1:165712-167889 GCF_000696425.1 Galeopterus variegatus
TTTTTTTTTTTTTGCTATTCTGAACCAAATTTTAACCTGCATAATATAATTAAACATTTTTTTTTCTTATTGAAATATCTTTTCAATATATTTCAGAATATTCCAGGCAATAATTTTGGTAACCTGTATTTATTCAATCAATATTCCTACAAGAACTGGATTAAAAATGTTTTATATATTTGCAAGATTTAATATAAGTATCCTATACACAGCAACTAGATCAATTCTTGCTGCTTTTTCTGTCTTTTTTTTAAATAAAGTGATCAATCGTTCAGTTTATGGAATAAATTTTAATTTGTATCAGCAATAAAAGAGGTCCAACTCTGGCAGCTATATAAATCCAGTAAGTTTAACTAGGCCATAAAAAATAAATGCTGAAGTGTTCATTTCTCCATCTGTTCTACTACCAGATGATTCTTTTTCCTACTTTGCCTACTTTATTAAGTTTCTTCACAAAAATTTATAAGTAAGTTTGGAGGAAAAAGCAAACAAGAAAACTCAACTGCTAACTAAAGAGTTTGTGGATATAGAAAAATGAACAAATGGCAATGTGACAATTTTGTATAAGGAAACAAAAATGTATTTATTGGCATGCGTACACATATAGTAATAAATAAGTCTGGCAGAAGCTATATATTTTCCCATAATTAATTATGTACTCCAATTTCTATACCCGGCAGAGCTCAAGCAGTTCTCGAATAATTGTAAATGTCTGTTGTTATTTGAATACTAAATAATTTTTAAAGGTACAACAGCATTTGGTCTCTATTTCATGCCATGGGATATCTTCAAATTATAAAATTTTAACGTTGAAATGTATCTTGGAGATTATCTCCTGTGAAATATTTATTTTACAGAAGAGGCATCTACTATATAAAGGAAATAAGTTTCTGATCTTTGTGGCAAGTGATAGAGTTCGACATCTAAATAGTCTAATTTGAACAAGTACTTCTTGTAACATTTCTGTTATTTCTTAAAGAGACCACATTATATTGTATTTTTTTCTTGCGTGTAATGCTACTCTCCCCTCATGCTAACTTTTTCTCTCGGATTTTAATGCAGCCAGTTTTTGCTCACACGCATCTCTGTGATCNATCTAAATAGTCTAATTTGAACAAGTACTTCTTGTAACATTTCTGTTATTTCTTAAAGAGAACACATTATATTGTATTTTTTCTTGCGTGTAATGCTACTCTCCCCTCACGCTAACTTTTTCTCTCGGATTTTAATGCAGCCAGTTTTTGCTCACACGCATCTCTGTGATCCCTCCATTTCCCAGCTGTTCGTGGTGAGCTGCACGGAAGCGATTAATTCTGTCATATAGGTGGTACATGGAACGGATGTGCATCGTTTCTATAAGCAAAAGCAGGGAGGAGCTGGCCTAAGCTGGCTAGGAGCCCCTTGCTCTGCGTGGTGATGGTGGGAGCCGCTTGGTGGTGTGGAAAGGTAACTGCAAGAAGCCTGTACTGCCCCAGGGAGCCACCCAGCTCTCTCTAGACTTTGCATGAACCTTAGCAAATACGTTAAACTTCTGTGGTTTGTGGGTTAATCTGGTCCTGCAGCACAATTTATGCCACTTTTACTAACCCACTTTCCAAACTCTTCCCCTTAGCTTTCTTTCAGTTGTTACCTGCTCTCTACTTTATCATACAAGTTCTCCCTCATGTTAAGTTGCTTTATGGTTTCCAGTGTTACCCAATCTCCAAACCCCTTTCATTTCTCAATTTCTTGTGATCAATCTTTTTGTTTTATTGAAATTATTTTTATCCAAACATCATCTCTCAATTCTGAAATCTATTTCATTGGAGAATGAAATAATTGGAGGTAAAGAGTTATCTTGCCAGACCAGTTGACATTATTAAGCACTTTCCCCTTAAAGGTATTTCTAGCTTCAATTACACGATGTAGTGTGTTGAATTATGCCCCCCCCCAAAAAAAAAACAAAAACTCACTGAAGCTTGTATTGTGTTCCCAAGTTTTATATATTAGAAATTTAGTCCCCACTGTGGCTGTTAAGAGGGTGGGAAATCTTATTATGGTAACTGAAAGGTGGAGGCCTGAAGATGTGATTGGGTTGTAGGACCATGCAGTAGTGAATGGATTAAAAATGGTGGTCAGGGGCGTGGTTCTGAGGGCTTTAAAAGAAGAGGTAAGTCTGTCTCTCTCTCTGCTTTCTG
>NW_007729308.1:168356-169531 GCF_000696425.1 Galeopterus variegatus
ATTAAAAATGGTGGTCAGGGGCGTGGTTCTGAGGGCTTTAAAAGAAGAGGTAAGTCTGTCTCTCTCTCTGCTTTCTGTGCTTCCATCATCTTGCAATGTGAGACCCCTGGGTCACTGTTGCCACCACCAGATGGACTTTGGACGTCCCAGCTTCAGAAACTATAAGCAATAAATTCTGTTTTTCTTTATAAATCACCCAGTTCCAGTTATTTTGTTATAAGCAACAAACACAGAGTAACACACATGATATCTATTTAAATGGTTCTCTTGGTTTCTAAAAAGGCTCCTTTGTTATTTCAATACAGAAATGCAGGCCTTTCCACAGAGACCTGATGTCAGCTTTCCATTCTCTATTTATTTGCAAAAATAATCCATTTCCTTTGTTTTATCTATTGCCACATTCTTTTGCGTTCCATATCTATGTTTAAAGCTAGAATATTTGGCCATTATCGGAAACTCAAATTCCTAAAACTAGCTTCATTATTTTTCTACCATTTTCCTTACAAACTTGTATGTTCTACCTTCCCATGTGTTTTGAAAGAATTAACATCTATAGATTAATCTAGACTATAGCACAAGAATTATTTATATCCCACTCTTCTGACCTCCACCTATCATCAGTAGCCTGTTAGTTCTACTAATAATCCCATTAGTTCTACTCCCATACTATCTCTGTCCATGACAGTTGCTATTCCTCCAGTCACTCTCACCTGAGACATTGGCAGTAGCTCCATTTAGACCTCAAGACAATTCGAACTAAAGTTGGCAATAATATTAGATACAAGACCTGGTGGTTTTAAAAGCACATATTATCCCATAAGCTCAGAACACACAGTGCCTGAAAAAAATGACCTTGTCACCAGGAAACTATGGCCTTTACTAACTGTTATGGGTTTGTGCAAACTTTTTGGTAGAGTTTATATTTCAATTTGCTGAATGTAAACCTAGTTTTATTCAAGATCATTTAACTATGTCTCCAAACCTCTCTCCAGCTCTTTCAACCCTCTCTCCAATGGTGAAGGAAGGGATAGTTTGATCATGTTCTTTATACGGCTAGCTGTTGGCATTCTAATGACCTCCTCTCTTCCACTCACTGAATTAAGAAATCACTGCTTCGGTTTTGCTTTCAGTACCACTAGTCTTCAGAGCTAATCATTTTTCACAGAGACTACAAC
>NW_007729308.1:171168-172373 GCF_000696425.1 Galeopterus variegatus
TTGTTGGAGAGACATGAGATAGTTTCTTTGAACAATTTAACATGGTTGCTCTCAAAGTTTAAGCACTTGGTTATTACTGATATCAGTATTAACCGCTCCCTCTCTTTCCTCTTGGTGTCTCATTGATCAGATTGTGCTTTTTCTTTTTTAAATAAATATCTTATACCTGTAAATGTCTTATTTTTTAAATTACACTGTAAGCTTCTTGCAATCTGGGCCCATTCCTTTTTCATCTTCTTGCTCCCACAGTACCTAGCATGACTCCCCAGTGAACGAAGCACTCAATGCAGAACTCTTGGTTTCTTTGCCGACCACACATGGCACATGCTCATCTTTCTTCTTGAGAAATGGCCAGTTCCCCCAAAGCAGAGCTTTTGCCTCATTTCTTGTCATATCTTGAAAGAATTTAGGCAATGTTTTACACACTCCAGATATACACTATACTTTTGAATGAACTTAGTTGAAAATACAACGTCTGTAACATTGAGGGTGATCCAATGGTCACTTCACCCTACCTTCTGCGGAACCCTGTCAGAATCTGCATCACCTAAAGATATATAGGGTGGGCCCCTTCAGGATTCCTCTGGTGTGTGCCTGGTAGTTCTGTACCCTCTGAATGACATTAGTATGCCCTTGAGAATAAGAGAGAGCTCAATGGTAAGATCATCACAAATCGAAGGTCATGTAAGTCTATAAAAAAACTCTAATATGTGTTTATATTTTTAGTTAATATTTTTTTTTAATTTCCAAATTCCTAAAGCCTCCTACTTTCCATTCCCACAACCATAAAGCTGCTAACACTCTTCTAATTTTGATTTGTTTAAAGGGAGAAAATAGGGGTGAAGAGTTCATGCCGTCATTTTTATATGCCACAAATAAAATAACTGCTTCTTTTTCGGCACATGCAGAAAAGCCTCTCAGATTCCTGACAGAACTGCCATTGTTTACCATTAGCACTGTCATATTTGTGTGCCTTGTCATTCTATACAGCAGAGCATGGGCTGGCACCCGGCCTAACGCTGACTTGCAGAAGGGAAGCCTCCTGTCTCCTACTTTCCCAGGATAATTCCTGGGGAGAGTGTGCACCCTAGTGTTAAGAGTGGTTTAGTGGCTGGAGGGTTCCAGCTGACCAGGCAGAGAGAAGACAGATGATTTTCCCTCAGCACTCTCCATTAATACCTTGTGTAGTTGTCAGGTTGTCCATC
>NW_007729308.1:173146-175149 GCF_000696425.1 Galeopterus variegatus
AAAAAAAATCTGCCTAGTGTTTTGAATTTTCAGCATTATTTTTAAAATAAATGTGTTGGAATTATTTGTTTTTCATGCATCTATGTACATTCATTTTGCCTACAAAGTAGTTAGATAATGAAGTTCCGGTTTAATAATTCTACAATTTATTTCTACATTTTAACATTTTGTTAAATAGCTAGTTGCTGTTATTTGAAAAATAAAATAAAACTTCCAATAATGTTAATAAAAACTCTAGGAATATTTATTAAAAGATTATTGGTGATCAACTGTTACATTGTTTAACAATTTGATAGTAATCTTTTAAGAAGTTAGTATAACAGATATTATTACTCCCCAAGATTCTTTAGTAAATCTCTTCCTTCCAGAATATGCACTATACATTACCTTATAGAATATGAAAGCAAATGTGATTTCAAATACTTAAGCATAAGGTTTAGAAATATTATTGTTGTTATAAAATGAGGATAAGCTTGTTCGAGGTTAAACAAATGTTTTCTAGGGATCCAGTATAATAATTCCTGATATCCAAAGAACTGAGAATATAAAATGACATCAAGAATAGTCTGAAATTTTGGAGAACTGGGTGTTAAAAATTATAAAAATCGTAACAAAATTAAAGAAAGGAAATTTTGCCAGGTCCGTATGACTTACCTTACTTTAGACAGGTCCCCAGAAAAAAGAAACAATAAAATAAACCCATGGGCCGGCCCAGTGGCACACTGCTACAGTGCGCCGCTTTGGAGCGTGGCGACGCTCCCGCCGAGGGTTCGGATCCCACATACAGACCGGCCGCTCACTGGCTGAGCGAGGTGCGGGCGCAACACCAAGGGTTGCGATCCTGTTGCCGGTCACGAAAAAAGACAAAAAAAAAGGAAAAAAAATAATAATAATAAAAATAAATAAATAAAATAAACCCATAAAGAATTTTCTACATCTAAGACTGTATATAGCAAGGGGACAAAAATAAATAATGTTTGCTTGTTACATACCAGAATGGGATACTGAAAGAGTGAGGTCCTTAACTTTCAGAGTTATTTATCATGTTATTTATGTACATTTTCCAGTCTTAGGGATCTGCAATACTGTCTCAATACTTACTAAACAGTCTACGCATTACATATATGTGAGGATGGTGAAAATAATCTAATATTATTTTGAGGTTGATAGAACTATGATAGTGTTTTAGAATTTGTCAATGTAAGGCAACTTTTGCATGTAGAAATTTGTTATGCATTTATCTTTGTACAAGAAATTATTGATTGAATCAGATGGTTTTTCAGCCATAGCTCTCAGTGCTAAGGATCTATATAATTTGTGAGTTAAAGCTTAAACTTAAGGAAACGTATAGAAAATACTATAGTTAATGAATAAAGCATTTGTCTATTCCAAAGGGAGACCAAATATACCTGTACTTGTATTACTTGTCTTCAGTGTCTAGCCCTCACTCCAACCTCCTCCCAAAAATGTTGCTTAGTAGTTGGCTCTAGAAGGTAAGGATACTTAAAAATCAGACTTATATGGAGGTTTTTTTTCTTTTTGCTTAAATGTAAAATTATTTGGGGATTGTATATATCTAGCTTCATTTTGGCGGTCGGGGAGGGTAGAAGAGGAGAAGATGGGGAGTTATTGGGGAGTTACTAGTCAATCAGCATAAGTTTTACTCAAGCAAGATGAATAAGCTCTAGAGATCTGCTGTGCAACACAGTAACTATAATGAAAAATAACGCACACAAAATTTTGTTAAGAGGCTTGATCTCATGTTCACCATTCTTGCTACAATAAAATAACAAATAAAATCTGAAAAATAAATAAATAAACATATAAATAAAATGTTGTAGTTTGGGGTGTAAATAAATGGCAACATTGTTTCTCAATTAGAGACAATCACAGGAGTTCTATGGCGATTTAAATATTAACTTTATTACCAAAAAAAGTCTCTATTGGAGAAAGTGGGTTTTCCAGCACCCACCTGAGAATTAGTAATTCTTCTTTAAATTTAC
>NW_007729308.1:175199-176677 GCF_000696425.1 Galeopterus variegatus
ATTGGAGAAAGTGGGTTTTCCAGCACCCACCTGAGAATTAGTAATTCTTCTTTAAATTTACATAATAGAAAAACAGAAAGAATGAGCATCATCTGTAGCTAGGCAGATACCAAAGAGGTGAAGAAGAGAGACTCAGCCCAGCAACACAAGCTCCTCTGCAGACTCAGCAATGAGCTATGTCACCTCTCCTGCACGGGAAGAAACAATGAGAAACAGAAGGAAGAAAAGCCAGGGATGTTGCTGTAACTGAGTTCTCTCCACATGATGAGGAAGAATGGAAGCATCTCCCATCTCACCCTCTCAACAAAAATTAACTTTCTCAAGCTGAAATGGAAATTACACTGGTTTTCTTGAAACTACTGTACCTTTTCTTTGAATGTGGTCAGAGATACTACCTTACAAATATCTTTTCATGTAAAAAATTCCACAGATATTTTTAGAAACTATTGTAAATCAATAACAAATAAAACAAAACCAGAGAGGACATAAAATTGTCAAATATGGTATTATAAATCAAATTAAACACTTGAGTATCAGAGAGCTACTTTAAATCTAATGGCTTTACTAATGGAATTTGTTTCTTTGTTTTTTGCTTTAAACTTTAATTTTAATAATATATACTATATGATTTTTAGTTTAATGTTTTTTCAATAAATGCAATGAAACTAATACTTTCATTTCATTGATAATCTACAATTTCATATATAATATTAGATGACTTCTTTATTTCAGTCCTATATTTTATTTAGCATGCATTACAATTTATCTGTAGATGTTAAATAGCATTAAAATCTGTATAACACCAAAATTCAGTCTGCATTTCTATATCATATCTACATGTTACCATGGAAGATTTTTGTCAGAAGTGAGGCTGACACTGCTTAAATATTTCCTGTTTGGGAAAGATAGCTTTAGGAATCAGACAACAGTCTATGCCTACTGACATGGATCAATTGGCCCCAGCTGTGAGGAAGAGACAGGGTGCAGATTATGAACAAGGCTGAATGTGTCACTTTCCAAATTTGAGATGATACAAAACTGGGAGGAATAAGCAATATAGAAATTGATGGCAAAATTGAGATTCCAGTTATCTCAAAAGACTGGATTGCTGGATGAATACCAAGAATATGGAATTTGATAAGGATGAATCTTGTCAAGCTTTGGATTTAAAAAGAGAGAAAATGAAATGCAAAGTAGTAGATGTTACAGACTGTAGTTCATGGTTATCAGATCTGACTTGGCTATAACTCAACAATTACCAACAGTGCCAAGGGGCTGCTAAAAAGAAAGGCATATGTTGTGTTAATAAAAGTTAAGTGTACAGAACTGTGAAAAGCACAGCGTCTTCTTAGAATGTTAAGTATAAGTATCTGAAATACTGGGCTTGATATGTGAGCTGGAGGTTGATGGGTAAAGATACCATTTTATTGGAAAAACAACTGAAAGGTATCAGATTGTTGACTCGGAAGAAAAAAAAA
>NW_007729308.1:177732-180628 GCF_000696425.1 Galeopterus variegatus
GACCACATTTAAGCCTCAGCAGTGGGGTGATGCCCTTTATGTGGAAATTTCTTTAATTTTTGTTTTCTGTGTGTGACAGTCAAAATGGACAAAATCATTAGACATCTTGACCAGTGTTTTTTTCTTCTCATCAGCTACAGTTCACCAAATCACCATTTGCTGTGTTTTTTAAAACATTCTCCTTCCCTCTTTTGCAGGTCTAGTATTCTGTTGTTACAAAGGTTATGAGGGCAAATTTCCATTCCTTTCTTCATTAAGAAAATAAATTCTTTCCATCTTTGGTAAAAATACACACAGACAGAAGCAAATGAGTAAGAGGTTAAAACTAGAAAGACAAAGAGTATGTTTATACATCTGGAGTAAAGTCAGTTAAGTTTTGTTACTGTTAATAATCAGTATGCATAATGGATTAGACTATTTCTTCAGTGATCCTAACTAGACATTAAGATGGTTTAAGTCATTGATTTGAGTATGTTCAGTTTCATATATTTTTTGGACACCCTGAAACTGCCTAAGGTGAAAAGGGCTCAAGTGTACATAATTTATGAATTGATTATCATACTATCCATATAAACTTATATGGCCTCCAGGCTATTTAGGTTTTACCATACCAAGTGCACCTTATTTAAATGCATCGGCTTTCTCTTTTCAGGTGCATGAGTTGCCATCTTGCATACAATATTTTAAATTAAATAACAGTAACAAAATAAGGGAAGCAAAATGGACAATCGTGAGAGAACAAACAGTAATATGCTTAATTTCCAGATCAAAATCATTTTGCTTAATTTTTATATTAGAAAGACAAATATCTTTTATAAATGATTAAAATATATTGATACCCATGCTAAAACAAAAAAATAACAGTAAGCATAATAGCTAATTTAATCAAATTTTCCTGTCTAAGAATAATAAATAATTAGCACACAAAAAAAGAAAATATATTTATACTGAGAAATAGACCTAAATAGATGAATAAAATGAACACTAAAAGTTTTTGGTTTTGAGAAGATTCAGTAATTCAACTTAAACCTAATTCCAATTGGGGAAGTGAAAAAAAAATCACTTTTGTTCTCTTTCCAACTCCTTCAATTGCTAATGCTTATAAAAATATTTTGTTGGACTCTCCTAAATATGAAAAATTAAACTATCTTGGAAGTATAAAATAGCTGCCACTTTTTAAACTCTGCACACTGAATTATGGACTAAGATCCGAAAATACTTTGTAAAGCACAGAAAAACAGCATTAATAGCCCAAACTTCATTCACATATTGGTGCTAAGAATGTTTGTCTAAGAGCCTAAAACTACCTGTAACTGTATAAAGGAAAAAAAAAAAGAGGCTATATAAAATTAGAACTTGCAATTTCTCTTATGGCATATACATTCATAAATGCTACAATGAAAGTCTAATAAAATAATTTTGCCTTAACTGGAGACTTCTTTTTTTCCTATTTTTTATTTTTATTTTCTTGGTTCTCATCAATCTATTCATGAAATAAACATATTCAACACTGGCTAGAGCAATACCCATTAATATTAGTAAAGCAAAAATGTGGTTACGTGGTCTAAGTGGAAGATTTTCTTAAAAGGAGAGAAGCATATATTTATACAAGACTTCATTGAAAATGTAACTATCAGTACTGTTCATTAGTTATATTAAGGAAACCATTTTGTAACTGATATCAGTAGGTGAAATTATCCACCTTGTATGTATTTCCTATTCTTCCTAAGAGGTGTCCCCTCTTGTTCACAATGGCAATGTGTCCGGTCAGCATGACACTCTTCCTCCCAGACTTGCTTCAGACCAGGCATAATTATGTAATGCAGTTCCGGCCAATGGGATACAAGTGCAATTTAATAAGGCGGGGTCACTGGTAAGCTATTGCTTTTTGCGAAAAAGTCTCAGCTGACCTACACCTTTAGATTTTTGTCCTTTCTCCTTTTTACTGCCTGTTATGCTGACAGAAACCTGGAGATGGAGCAGCCGTGTGGCAACTGTGAAAACAAAAGGAAAAGAAAAAAAAAAAAGGAGAGGGAGAGAGACAATGCAGAGTCAGAAATAGAAGAATCCTGGGTCTGCAGTCAGTTCTCGGTGAGCAGCTGCTTAGGCTCTGAACAGTCTTCTGAGTTCTTGAGACCCTGTGAGGTGCTGGGCAACTCCTGTCTGATTAAACCATGATTACTGAAGATTTCATCTATGGCAAACAAGAAAAATTAAGCTATTTTATGATTTTTTTAATCAGATATGGACACAGATAATTTGAACATTGGGAATGATTATTTGTTTATAGCTATTGGTGAGAATTCTCAGAAAGGAACTGAGAAATAGATAAAATAATAGTACTACTTCAGAAATAATAAGAAAATAATTTCTTATGGAGAGTCTTTCAGTTACTGACCAGAATTGTTAAAAATAAATAAATAAATAAATAAATAAATAATAATAATAATAATAATAATGATGAGGATGATGAACCAATCAAATATCAAATCAAGGGATGAAAGAATTAAAACAAGAGAAAGAAAAAGTACACACATGAAAAAGTTTTGTTAACCGGTATTAGCTATTTTTTTTTATACTAACAAGTTGAAATATTTTTGGAAATGAATAAAATGTACAGTACTCCAAATAACATTTAATATAGTGTAAGGATTATGTATGTTTTTTTTTTTTTTTTGACCAGTAAGGGAATCGCAACCCTCGACACGGTGCTGTCTGCACCACGCTCAGCCAGTGTGCGCACCGGCCATCTCTATATAGGGTCCGAACCAGAGGCCTCGGAGCTATCAGCGCTGCACTCACCCGAGTGAGCCATGTGGCCGGCCTAGGATTATATATGCATTAATAACACATATAAGGGTCCACTTTATTTAAAATACGTTTATTTTATTAATAA
>NW_007729308.1:180974-181859 GCF_000696425.1 Galeopterus variegatus
TATGCATTAATAACACATATAAGGGTCCACTTTATTTAAAATACGTTTATTTTATTAATAAATTTATTCATTTCACTCATATGTGTTTTGCAACTTGCACTAAACAACAAATTCACATTTCAGACCCTTACTGTTGGAGCATTCATTTGTCACCTCAGCAGTGAATGTTACCTACTGTATAGCAAGCATTAGGAGACACCAACGATTTAGAAAAATAAACCAAAACAGTTTCTGTCCTAGTGTAGTTCACATCCCAGAAGATAAGGGAGGCAGATCACAGCAATAAAACATATTTGGAGCAAATGGCACAATTCTTTTGGAAGAAGATTGTCTTTCATTAAGTGGTACACTTTGGTCATTTTGATTCAGTTTAATGAAAAGGATATTTGACAAAAAGACTTACTTTGTCAGGCAGGAAAAATAAGAGGACATTTGGGATTTCATTGGGAATCCAGAAGCATGGGGTGAGGGAGCTGAGGTCAGCAGAATTAGGCAGCAAGAAGTCAGCAGTGTGGTGTCCTGACCAACTCTGCTACTTGGGAAGTGGCCCGTGATGGGTAAGAGCAGAAATGTATCACATTTCACTGGAAAGGTTTGGCTGGTGTGTTATGGACAGCCATTCTCCTCCAGTGTTCTCTGGCCCAGTTGTCATCCTCTCACTTAAGTGACCATCGGGATCACCTGGAGGGCTTGTAGAAACACAGGTGTGGGGGCCGCACCCCAGAGTGTCTGATACAGAATATCTGAGGCACAGTCTGAGCTTTTCGTTTCTAACGTGCTCCCTCGTAATCGATGCTGCTCATCCAGGGAGTGTGCTCATCAGGAGTTACCCAAGTCCCTGCTAGGGCTTGAAATCTTTCCTACTTTCCCCATTAATTTAAAGCA